>NC_056733.1:1232245305-1232257805 GCF_019279795.1 Protopterus annectens
CCCCCACCCCCATTAGGGAAACCACCGTAAAATAATTCTCCAAAGCCAACTTCATGCTTCTTAAGACAGAAGTGGCAAACTTCACGACACCCATGCTGACAGACAATAAAAGTACGACTGCTGAATTCTATACAAATACACTTTATAAGCACTTACACGAGTGCATGGTTTGTGCACTCCCTAAAAGAACCAAGATGCTATCCTCCAAAAAAAGGAAGCCAATCTGGTGGTCCCCTGCCATAAACAAACTCTACAAGAGAAGAAAGAAACTGTTGCAAAAAAGAGTAAAATCCCATGATTGGAGGAACTCCCTGGTCAGCCTCAGTAAGAAGCTGAGATCCCTCATAAAATCTTCCAAAGCTAGTTATGAAACTAAACTTGCCACTAATTCTAAAGACAACCACAAAGCATTCTATAGCTATGTCAAGAATCTCAATGGCAACACTCAGATCTGCTCTGAGTAGCAGCACAATGGCACTAAATATACAGAACCAACTGATATTGCCAACATCCTGGCAGATAAGTTCAGTGCTAACTTTACCCCTCTCTTACCCCTCTCTCATCTCCTAAAGAGCCCAACAGCTGAAAGAATGAAAAGTTCCTGTAATCATGGCTGCACATTTAAAAAATGCACTCCAAAGCCAAGGACAAAGCATCCATGTTACCTGACAACATCCCAGGCTGCATTCTACATGAACTACAGAATGAACTGGCACCCCACCTATGTACCATGCTCAATCATAGCCTCACCTCAGGCTTTGTGCCCACTGAATGGCACACAGCAATGGTTATCCCACTCCACAAAGGGGAGCCACCATGGACCCCAGCAACTACCACCCTATTAGCCTGATGAGCCTGGTCTGCAAGGCTATGGAACGTATCATCATGGAACTTACAATCAATGACATTGGTAAGCTCCAAACTCTGGACATTACCCAAATCAGGTTTGTAAAAGGCAGATCATGTCTCTTAAACCTAATAGACTTCTTTGAACTGGTCACCAGAGCTGCAGATAAGGGTAAGGTGGTTCACACAGCCTATCTAGATCTCGTCAAGGCTTTTGACACCACCCCCCACTCTGGAATTATAGATAAACTCACTAAACTAGGTATAAATCCCTATGTCACAAGATGGGTTGCCAACTGGCTCACTGACAGAACCCACACTCTGAAAGTAGCAGATTCTAAATCCAACATCAGACCAGAGACAAGTGGAGTACCACAGGGTTCAGTCCTGGGTCTTCTCCTGTTTGGTATCTACTTCTCTGAAGTACAAGCTAACATAGAAGGTCTATGGCTAACAAAATTTGCAGATGACTGCAAACTAGGAGCCATAATCAAAACTACTAATGATGTGGACATCCTACAAAAGGGCCTCACTGAGACAGATGCTTGTTGTCAAAGCCATGGCCTCAAGCTGAATGCCAAAAAGTGCATTGTCATCCCTTTTGGTAAAAACTCTGTACCCATGAACTACCACATAGGCAGTAGTCTACTTAATACCAAAAGTGTGATAAGTGACCTTGGGACAAAGGTGGACAGTAGTCTCTCCTTTGATAATCCCATCACCACTGTAGTCAGGAAATCCTTCTTCGTGGCACACCTCATCACAAAAGGTTTCTCATCTAGGAAAAAAGAGGTCATTGTTCCCTTCTACTCATCACTCATTAGACTCATTATAGAGTACAACACCCCTTTTGGCATGTACCTCACAAGACATCTACAACAACTGGAAAGGCCACAGAAATACTTGACAAAGAGGATTACCAGCCTCAAACAGATGCCTTATGCAGACCAACTCAAAAAACTCCAGCTTTACTCCATCGCATATTGTCTACTCAGAGGCAATCTCTGCCTAACATACAAAGCTATGTCAAACCCAGAACTGTTGGACATGCTCCACTTAAAGAAATCTCAATCCCTCTGAGCTACATGCTCTAGTGACCTAAACCTTGTCACCACAAGAAACAGAACATGCTGGAGAGATAGATTCCTATCCCAGAGACTTCCCATACTCTGGAACAAACAATCTAGCTATATTAAACAAAGTTCCTCATTAGCACTCTTCAAGAAAAATCTTGATGATTGGATGGGAGATAGGAAATTCACCCCGGGGATCACTTCTGTTGCTCTGCTCGACAGGGGCACAGGAAAATAATTTTCTTGGGTGGCGAAAGCCAGGATACCATTTGGCTAGGCTTATATAGGCACTAGGGCCAATAGCCTGGCACCTACCTATGAACTATATATATATATATATATATATATATATATATTTATATATATATATATATATATATATATATTTATATATGGGTTCCGGACGTTTGCTCGATTGAGCAAATGACCGAAACCCAAACGGCCGGGCATACTTACGTGAAAATGCTTTTCATCGAAGAAGCACTTTTGCATAAGTATGCCTGTTGCCAAGGCTGTACTACGGTGTGGTTAAGGAAAATTTTCCTTTTCCCCACTGTGGTGCGGTCTCGGAGGGAGAATATTAAAGTAGGGGGTGTGGGGGGCAAATGTAAATGTAGTGTTTTATTTTTTTTTGTAATACGCTTTAACGAAAGCGCTTTTTCGATAAAAGCACTTTCGTTAAAGTTTGTTTGGCTACTATGGATTTGGATCTTTGCTCTTTCGAGCAAACATCCTAGATCTATATATATATATATATATATATATATATATATATATATATATATATATATATATATATATATACATATACAGAAATATACAGAAATATATGACGGCTACAAAGACATGCACTAAGAGAGTCATGCTGCTGTACACTGGAATTTTAAATCTTGAAACTCACTCACTGGAAGTATTCCTTAAAATGGGGAAGAATTACATCTGTGCTATAACAGAGACCTGGCTGAAGCAGCAGGAAGCATCCCTGCAGTACCAGCCTATAATTGATTCCACAACTTTTAGCTGCAGAATGTGGACTGAAGCTCCAAAGGTGGTGGTATATTCATATTCATAAATGTTGCACACACCTCCCGAGTGGTAGACCAGCATTATGCATTACAGATCCTACAAGCATGTGGTTCAGGTTGTAGCCTGCTATAGGTCCCCATACATGTCCCAAGATGCTCACACTATGTCCATAAACACCCTTAAGAATATTAGTGTCCAACCTAACACTGTTATACTAATTGACTTCAACTACCTCACCATTAACTGGGAAAGCTATTCATGTACCTATACACATGCCCATCACATAGACCTGGTCCTTCCTAACATGGATGACTGTTGCTCTACACCAATAATCAACACCTTGCTTGTTATATCTGAACACAAAGTAATCATGTTTGGAAATCCACAGCCATCCTACCCCCACTGCACAGGTAACCACCATGAAAAGCCTTTCCAAAGCTAATTATGGCCTCATAAAATCAGAGGTGGCTAACCTCATGGCAGCCATGCAAATGGAGACTAGTTGCATGACAGCTGATTCAAACAGCAATTTACTATGAACACTTACACAAATGCATGGATACCACCTTACCCAATACAACCAGGACCCCAGCTCCAAAAAAAGGAAGCTGATTTTGTGGTCCCCTGCCATAAAGAAACTGTATAACAGAAGGAGGGAACCGATATGGAATAAGGTGAAGTCCCAAGACAGGAAATAATCCCTTATCAGCCTCAATGAATAGTTGAGATCTCTCATCAAATACTACAAGGTTAACTGTGAGAACAGACTTGGAGCACATAGTAAAGACAACCACAAGACTTCATACAGTTATGTAAAGAATCTCCATGACAATGCCAAGAATTGTTCTGAGATACTAGACAATTGTACCTCCCAGACTGAGCAAACAAATAATGCCAGTATACTGGCTGGCATCTTGAGTGCAAACATTACCCTTCACTCTCTCCCCAAAGGACCAATAACTATACCAGTACACCTTCAGGCACCCAGTATTACTGTAGCACAGGGTAAAACACCACTGTCCAAGGCCAAGAATACAGCTTGTATGGGACCTGAGAATATCCCTGGCTGTGTTTTACATGAACTACAGAGTGACCTGGCACCTTACCTGTGTGTCCTGTTCAAGCACAGCCTCACTTCAGGCTTTGTCCCTACTGAATTATGCACTACTACAGTCACCCCTCTCCACAAACGAGGTTTAACTACAGACCCTGAGAAATACCGCCCCAACTGCCTGACAAGTCTGTTATGTGAAGCTATGGAATGCATCATCATGCAGTTAATAAACAGGGATATGGGAATCTGCAGACTCAGGATCCCACACAGTTTACCTTTGTGAAGGGTAGGTCATACCTGCTCATTCAACATGGCCATCATCTTGCCATTAGTCACCTGAGCTGTGGATGAAGGCAAGGTGACACATACAGCCTACATTGATCTGGCCAAAGCCTTTGATAACATTCCCCACTCTCAAAGCTCGGCATCAACCCCTATGTCACTAGGTGGGAAAAGAGGCACAAACACAGAGGTAGATTGGACATACCGATGTCATAAATTGAGACAGTTGCAGATGTCACTGGGTTTGTTGTATCATCCTTTATGAGGAGTATGATGTCAGTAATAGCAATAGATGTGAGTATTTACTGACTGCATTCCCCAGAGTCCACAACTGATTTTCCAAGGACAACAACTGTCTGGTGAAGACATAAAACATGACAGGCAGACATTTGGCCAGTCTGTGGACAGCGTGCCTGTGGATAGGTATGTCATGATGTCACACACTAAATGCTTGTCCACACAAACCCTGTCAATCTATCAATCCACCATGTGTATAACAGCACTGATGACATAGAATCTGTTCACAACTCTGGGGATATTTCCCCATGTTGGTTGACTGTCTCCACATGTCTTGTCCTGTGATGTATTGCCACCCACTGTATGTGAATCTTTAGGCCACCACCTCTGTAATGTCACTCACACAGGCAAGGAAATGAGGCAAGACCCACATTAAGGAATGTCCTATATGTCGGAACTAGTAGCAGTTTCCAGGCCCAAAGCACAATACAATGTGGGCGCCTACATAGTGGTATGGCCGTAGCAATACTTGCTATCTGCACATCTGTACAGAGGACAGACAGAAATATCAACATATCAGATCAATATTCAATAGGAGATACATATAAACATACAGCTCGAAAACCTAGAATGAGATACTCAGTACTCAGAGTCCAGCTTTGCATGCGGGGGTGTATGATTCCAGTACTACAATCTGCAATCTACTCTTACTTGAATAAGCACTGTTAAAAGTACTAACGTAATGATAACATATGTGCTAAACTATTTCTGTCAACCAGTTCATTGTAGCATGTGTGACTGCATATAACCTGGGATTCTACTCATGTATGAAACAAATCCAAACAGAAAAGATTGTGGTACTACCCATGTATACCTAGATGGCCCATAGAGTATACTCACACCCCTTGCTACTGTAATGACAGCACATAGAAGCATGTTATCTACAGGAAATTAAATGCACTTATTAAAGATGTCATTACCCTGCTATTTTATCAGAATGGAATGCGATCACTGGTTACCAGGGCTAAGCTATGCTTAACTGTAAATGCTAAGCAGATTTGTGCACTGGTACACACAGCTGCTCTGCATGTAATTAACAAGTGGGGAACCCAGTAGGTGCACAGGCCATCACCTGGTCATGAGCATCACCTTCATAATCCATGCTGCCACACGTTCAAACCAGCTCTATCCCTGAAGTGCACAGATATATATATAAATAACAAATGAAACATAAAGTTTAAAAGAGAAGAAAGAAAAAAGGTAAGTTTAAAAGAGAAGAAAGAAAAAAGGTAAGTGGAACATGTAAGCAAGTAATTGAATGTAGTACTTGGTCTGTAATAATAGGAAATATGATTTGGAGGAATATATGTCCCAGCAAGACATACTGTACTAATGTCCTGCTAAACAGCTGCTATGGCCATAGTATCTGGCCCTCTCTGCAGTTTGAGATATCACATACATACCTCTCAACTGTACAGATGCTCACAGAATGTCCACATTTTACCATCATGTATTCTTCTCTGTTCCTTCTGAGATCTGTACTTTTCTGGCAAATAGCTGAGAATTGAAGTCATCATGTAATGACAAGCACCTGAGTTTAAGACTCCACATCCTTAAGAATATTCACTGTAATGCTAAATGTATCATTCTATGAACATCATATGTTTGTAACAGGTATATTTAAAGTCTGTCTCTATTTATCCCCCATCATTATAGACATTGTCCAGATGTGATGCTCTGAGAGGTTGTGAGGTGGGATCACAGCTCAGGAGCCTGACTCACTCTTGGAAAGGACAGCTCATATATGACAACCACAGGGGTATCTGTCAAACAGTTGTGACTGTGCCACTGCTAGGCCAGTTAATGGGATGTTTTCCATATCCATCTTACCTGTGATTATGAGTATGACACGTTTGCCTTGTAAAGCTAAAACACCTACAGAGGGCATGTGCATAGTAGAGTACTGTTGCAGACATGTGTGTTGAACTGCATGTAATATATTGAATTAATAACATTCAACAATACAGTGTTCTGCTGGACAATAAGCACATTTGTGACTGATATCTGTAGTCACATACACATACACCTGTGTTATGTCAGCCAAACCATTGGCAAGTCTGTGAGCAATGGCATTATAGCATAATAGCCTACTTATGACTGTTGGACATCTTCCAGGTTATCACAGTGCTGTCAAACCCTACTGTGCAATCAATGTACTAATGTATGGTGCAGCTATACTAGTACAGTATCAGTACTGATATCCCTTTGAACACCCATTTATGTGTGCCATTGTCCAGATGTACTGCTGTACCAGGTTGAGAAGTATGATTGAGCAGCAAGACTGTAAATACAGTGTGCCATACTAACATTCAACATAAATGTATACCAGGTATACCTTGAGCACATGTATGTATGCATATGTTCAGCTGGAAGGCACAAAACTAATCACATGGGTTTCAAGCAGTCAGGTAAATCGTTTGTGCATGTTGCACATGTGTGTAATATCAGCGTCAGTGCATACAACAGACATATATGTGTACAGCTACTGGTGGTTGCATTGCCCTGACACTGATGTGGGTACTGGAGTAGGCATGATTATCAGGTATTA
Source organism: Protopterus annectens (assembly GCF_019279795.1). Taxonomy (NCBI): domain Eukaryota; kingdom Metazoa; phylum Chordata; order Ceratodontiformes; family Protopteridae; genus Protopterus; species Protopterus annectens. Next base: position 1,232,252,432 of record NC_056733.1, read on the forward strand.
ATCAGAAAAGTGTCCACCTGTGTTATGAGCCTCTGTCCATGCCCACCACTACCAGTTATATCAACACCTATATACAGTGGATATCACAAGTGTACACATCCCTGTTGGAATGACAGGTTTGTGTGCTGTATGACAATCAGGCCACAGAAGATCATTTCATAATGTTTCTCATCTTGAATATGACCCCTAACCTGTCTAATTCCATTGAAATACAATCAAATGTGTTTCTAGGAAAGTGAGCAACTATTGCCAAGTGAAGAAGGGGTTGGGAGGGTGGCCTAATGGTTAAGGTGTTTGCCTTACAAACAGAAGGTACAGTGTTTGAATCTCACAGGGGATAACTGGCTAGGCTTAAAATGGCTCGCAAGGGCAGTTAGCTTAGTACTAACCTATGAACTATGAACTATGTGCCATGATGTTAGAGTCCAGACCAAGACGTATGAATGCTGTAACCATCTCAAGAGGTGCATACACAAGTTTAAGGGTGTGCATACTCATTAAACTGGCTTATTGTACTGAGTATTATTTCCATATGTTTTCACAGACCAGATTGTTATGTTTTCAATTGGATTGTACAGGCTATAGGTCACACTACAGGTGGGAATTGTTATGAAATGAGTTATTGTGGTGTCATGTTCCAATTGCACAAATACCAGGCAGTGTATCAGGGTTGTGTACCCTTTATATCCACTGTAGCTATATGGACACAGCAGTACCTGACCTCTATATCCAGCATTCAAGGTAGAGTAATCCCCTTTGGTGGACAGCAGCAATACAGAAACCACAATATGTTGTTACATTCCCTGTACAGAGACACATAGGTGCAGGCAACAACTTTGAAGCAAGTTCACCTATATCTGAGCAAGCAGGTAAGTTCACAAGTGATATCCTGTAAAGCTGAATATGACTAAGAATCGGACATATCCACACCACCAAGGAAAATTGCAACTGTGTTTCCACATATGTTGTAAGTCTCAGATGAAACAACACAATTTACCCTGTACTAGGGATAAAGAACACCTCATACACACATGCCATGGATACAGGTAACCTGCATCACACAGATTAGGTGGGAACATCGCCACTCTGTCCACCCCAGTCATACATGGACATATGCACATCAACCACACTTCTCCCCTCAGCAATGGTGAGCATGTACATATTGCAGCATAGTACAGATGGCAACAACAGCATATCTCCATGGGGCATAATAACATCAGTGTCTGCCTCCTACATGAACTCAGGCATGTGCTCAGAGCTCCATCACACACCAGAGTCAAACACAGACCTGCCACCATGCACATATCATCCACATGGAAGATGACCGCTGTCAACCCTCTACACAGAAATGAATGGAGGATATAGGATTATGCAATCAAGTGTCCAACATTTGGGGGAATAAGATAGCTCAGGGACAGGCATGTAATGCAAGCTGCTATAGCCATGGTAGTTTGGAGGGTCCCAGTGTAGTCTGGATTATTTGCAAGTAATATCCACTGTTGATGTGCATTTTGACAACCGTGTGAGGTCCTGTGACCTTTTCCTGTTTATGTCTTCCAGGTGGCATGCAGAGTGCTCTCCTACCAGCATTCTCTATTGGGGAAACAGATATCATCACCCAATATGTGATTGGACTTTATGGCCTGTCATGTGGATGGAGAGCAGAAGATGTGTGGGAGAGATATGCCCTGCGGAACAGTGTGGTGCACAGGGTAAATGATGCCAGCCTGCACAGCAGAACTTATGTGCATGTGCAGCATCAGACCACCAACCTCAAATGCCTTGCACATCAATGGGCTGTTGCTATAGTGAGGGACAGGCTAGTCACAGGTGGGGGTCCAGCCATCCAGCCCCCACTGACACCCACCAAGGATCCACATGCCGAACGCACAAGCCATGATGCTGACAGAAGGATTGTGGAAGTGGATTGCACACACACACACACACACACACACACACACACACACACACACACACACACACACACACACACACACACACACACACACACACTAGATAAGGAGCGTGCAGGTAAGGGCCCAGTGGAAATTAGTACACTAATGTATCAGACATACATGTATCTGTATTGTATCTATTGCAGTTTTGTATGGGATTTTGTAATGCAGAGAGGTGAACATATATGGTGAGGACAGGACATTGTGTATTATTGTGATTTTTACTGTAGATGTGTGTGTGTGTGTGTGTGTGTGTGTGTGTGTGTGTGTGTGTGTGTGTGTGTTTGTGTGTGTGTGCGTGTGTGGTGTGTGAGGGTCATATCATGTGTGGTGGCCACCAGTCGTGCATCCATCCTATACCAAGGCCACATGTGCATCTGCTGACAATAACTGCCTCTTACAGCTACTTAGGACCCTCTTGTCTGCATATGTGACAGCAGCCTGAAGCTGGTGAGTATTACATTGTTCTGTTGTTGCCTAGCAATACCCCCAGGCATGTGAAGTGGATGCAATTTACTATGCACACAACCATCAGTAATAGCTATATTGCTTTATGTAATAGCTATATTGCTTGTTCTGCATGTTCACTTGTGCTGAGGTTAACTGCATTGCATGACAGTGGCCATCACTGGGGGCTAGCTGATGTGGATTCAACATTCCTGTAGCATACCTCACAACTTGTCAGTGCCAAGACATCTGGACAGAGGCCAGCAAATTGTGCTGGACAAACGGCCTAAAGTAAGGTCATGCGTGACACATTACTGGTATACAGTGGATATAAATTGTGTACACATCCCTCTTAAGATGCAAGGTGTTCCTGTTACATACTAATTAGGACCACAATATGACAGTCCACACCTCTTCTAGCCTTTAATGTGACCCATAACAGGTGCAGTTCACTTGTAAAACCAAGCATCTGTACTTGTGTATTGCACCTACAAGGCAGGCCACCTGTGAGGGCAGCAGACATCCTATCAGCATGATGATTCAGTCAGGTATGATACCTCATGCTGCCATATGTGTCAGTGCACTCACTGTGGCCTATTTGGCTATAAAATCACATACATGGGCATTGTTAAGGCACACAGACCACTTCCGACCATGTATAGGTTTCAAACATATGGATATTCCAGACACATCTGTACAGAGGACTGCACAATGGTTTAACCTGCTGCATGTGAGGCAGATGCTGTCATCACACTATATAAACTAATGTCAGTGGGAGGTGGTCACCAGTCGTGTATGGTGTAGACATCAAAATGGTATAAGCCACACATGATATGATCCACACACACACACACACACACACACACACACACACACACACACACACACACACACACACACACACACACACACACACACACACACACATACACACACAGTTGCCAGCATTAGGATGAGAACTCCTGCCTATCTAGGTATTCTTACTATAGTGCTACACAGTTAGCAGACACACTACAGAGCTTATACATTTTTATCTCTTCCAAAAGTACTTCTAAGGAGGATGACATCAACAGGTCTACTAAATTGGAGTGAAGGGAAGTGTAAAGAGTAGTACACAGGTCAAAAATTGTATGAGCCAGACAGTGCATGATTCACACACACATACATACTTGCCAGTATTGGGATTAGAACTCCTGCCTATCTAGGTCTTCCAACCAGAGTGCTACACAGTTATGAGATGCGCCACAGAGCTTACACATATCTAACTCTACCAAAGGTACTTCTGAGGTGGTTGACTTCAACAGGTCTACTAAACTGGAGTGAAGGGAAGTGTAAAGGGTAGTGCACAGGTCAAAAATGAAATGAGCCAGACTCACACACACACACACACACACACACACACACACACACACACACACACACACACACACACACACACACACACATACACACACACACACACACACACACACACACACACACACACACACACACACACACACACTGGTTTAGAACTCCTGCCTATCTAGGTATGTCTACTATAGTGTTATGCAGTTACCACACATGCTACAGAGCTTACTGAGCTTTCACATGGCCACAGCTGCTGATAACTGCACAGCTGTGGTAAAGTATTACAGGTGGCAGACAGTCTGCCTTCTGTTCCACCCATATATCATGCTAGCTCTTTCTGTCTTGCACTTCAACTAGCATTATGGCTTGGCACTTCATCAGGTTATTGTATCATGAAGTGTGGCACACCTGTGAGCCATCAGCAGTACTCATTCATCATAGATGTCACCCCAGTACTTACTAGTTATGTCCACCCCTCCTGGAATGTTTGATGGGTGGTTATCTGTGCTTTCACCCACTGACTTGGTGCACATGTCCATTCTGGGGCACTGTTGCAACTGCCGCATGTATATACAGACAACTCTCCCTTCTAAACTCCAAACACTCTGACTTGTGAAGGTTACCCATATATCACCCAATGTGGACATATGCACTCTCCAGCAAAGACTGGCCTAGCAGGTCAAGAAGATAAGATCAGCATCTACACTACACTATGTAGAACACGTAGCTCACAATGACACCCACTTTGATAGACATGACATACAGTGAAAAGCCACACACCCACCTTCCCAGAGGCACTCAATGGACATCTACCCAAACAGCACAGACCAGCAAGGCAGACACCATTCAGACACTGCAACATGGCACATGCCAAGGGACACATATTTAACCTACACAGTGTGCCCCCAACCTAAGCCCCTAAGGCTAACCACCTTGCACAATACAGTGATCATGGGTAACTCAGTACTAGACATACACATCCCACTCACTAGGTTGAATATGGAGCAGGTAACAGCCAAATATCAATCACATGCCAGAATCTAACACATGACACAGTCATGTCACTCCACAACAACTACAAGTATCACTCTGTATCCATGTGGGTGTGAATGAATTGGGACTCCTCCTTGAACTACACAGCAGGAGACATGGTTGAACTCTCTGATTATGCTGTTTAGGCAGGTGTGACAGTAGTCCTGGGTAGTGTACTGCTGTCACCCAGAATGATGCTGCTGTACTATCAACAGATGGTTGACTGCAACATTGGCTTACATGTCATGTCTCATTCTCAGGGGATCCAGGACCTCTCTGCTTGGGATGGCATGATTGACAGAACCCAATGACTTGCCATGGATGTCCTACATCTGTCACCGCTGGGTTGCCAGGTACTGGCTACATGTCTTGCCACCCCTATGGTGCCTTATTAGGCAGTGTTCCTAATGTTATTACCATCATAACCGCTACACATGTATGTAATCTGAGGGTCATGCTGCTCAACAGTGGACATCGAACTGTCAGGATGCAGTCACTCATAGCAGTTGTTGGAGTGGAGGACAAATGTCTGCTGTAATGGAGAGGTGGTTGACAGCAGCAGACAGCAGACCTGCAGTATCAGGCTATGA
>NC_056733.1:1232262805-1232282805 GCF_019279795.1 Protopterus annectens
CATATGTACTGTTTTACACTGTGATGTGTCATGTCATCAACTACTGACAGTTATCATTCTTTGCTCACAGTTATTTACTGGGAAATACAAGATGAATGAAGCTGAGACCAATATTCTGAGTCATATAGACTACACATTTGGCACACATCTGCTATTGTGGAGGGTTAGCTTCAGACAATAGACTGCTAATTCTGTATAAATGGTGCAGCACCTTGTTAGTATGCTGGCTGGTGTTCCCCTCCTTGTGCTTTTCTCAGCTTCAAGGAATGGCCATATCCTGCTGGGGCCATACATCTCAGCTGTACAGATACACCCGGGTTATCCAGAGGCAGGACTCATATAGCTGATCAGTTTACCTTCATATTGTGGTTTACAAGTGGTTTTGTGGCTATTCATTCATGAGTTTGCAGTCAGGAGTAGTATGGGTGGATTAGAGTTTCAAACTTCACACACTCCATGACATCCATGCTTTTACACTCCCCCCTCTGTTATTCTCTCCTCCACCTAACATTATGTCAGGAATATCACAGAGGTATCCATATAGTTGGGCCTTTATCCCAGTAGTATTTATGGCCTGATCCATAGTCCTTGCAGTAGGACATGGGTAGGCATACAACTGGCATTTGTCAACATGGCCTTGCATTTGTTTTCTGTTTACTGTTAGGTTGTTAGTTGGGACCCCCTGACATTTTGTACAGTGGCACTATGGATGAGGCATGGACCTTTGCCAGAGGACTGTAGGCAATTTGAAAGTGCTGCAGGCCATCTGTTGCTGCATTTCCACATGGGATTGTGTGGGGGGTGCACACCTGCAGATTTTAACATTTGAAATTATTGCACTGGTATTTCGGTTACTCTGTTGGCTTCCATTTCATATTGTATTGTGTCCTATCATGCAGACAGGAGGCATATCAGTAGAGTACACATCTTAGATCTTAATAGCATATATGTCAGTTTCAGTCTTCTTACCCTTCAGAACTGGAATACAACTGCCAGACCTGTTGCAGTATGTCTGTGTAGGTCTGGTGTGGGGGCTGCTCACCATTGCCATCATATGGGGGCCTTAGCCCAGCCTTTCTTCATGGTAATCTACACCTGTCCTGCTGGGTGAGGCTGGTGGTGGATATGTGACCCTCATTGACATCCATGTGTGTGACCTATTGACACCACAGTTCTACATGTACTGCAGTGGGGGTTGTCACCTTGTGTAGTGCTGCCTAGTATGCTGACACCAGTATTTGTTATGAATTTCCTGCTGTCCCATATAGCTGTTTGCTGCTATCCATTCAGCCCCCAATTCCCTTGCATGCCTGCATCCATATCATACATACACGTATGAGAACAAACTACTCCATTCAGTAATTGATAGGAAGAGTGACTTACCTTGTCACTGGGACAGTTTTGAGGACTCTGCTGGAGGGATGACTATGTTGGATGCACATAGTACACTCCCTGTACATGGTAAAGCTCAGGTAGTGTCATGTTTTGCATCCCTTTAACTGTATGTGCAAGTCAGAAAGCGGTATCAGTTCCTGTGTCCCTACAGTGTCAGTGTGTGTGCTATGTGTTGCCTCTTTGCCAAGGCTTGGGCATACTGTGCACTCCTCCTTCTGCCTACAGGGGCAGGCTCAGGATGTTCCTCCTCCGAGTCCCTCTCTGCCTGTGCTGTCTTTGGCAATGGTGGGGGGGTTGTGTGGCTCTGCCCTGTGCTGTTTCTGCTGCAGCTATTTCCACAGAATCATATGGTGTAGCATGGCACATACTAAGAACATTTGTGTACATGTAGCTGGAGAGTACTGCAAGGCTCCACCGGATATGTCAAGGCTGCGGAAGCATGACTTCAGCATCCCAAACACACACTCTACAATGATTCTGGTTTGTGCATGTGCCTCATTATGGTGTTCTTGTTCGGGTGTATGTGCATTTCTGATGGGTGTAATCAGCCATGGCTTCAATGCATAGTCAGCACCCCCCACTAGATGGCCATATGGGATCCCTCCCCCGGAAAACGCCTGATACAGCTGTGAGCAATGCCAGATGTGGGAGTCATGATAGCTTCCAGGGCTGCCAGCACACCCATTTATGATAATGCCTTGGGCATTGCACATGATCTGGCAGCTGATGGAGGGGAAGCCCTTGCGGTTTATGTAGACCCTGCCCCACTCACCGGGTGGTGCTTTGAAGTGGATGTGCGTGCAGTCTATAGCACTAATTATCTCAGGGTATTCTGCTATATGGTGGGAGAGACCCATACGTGTGGCCAGTGCCTCATGGGCGATGGGGAAATATATGTGCTCATTGGCATGTTGTGTCATGGCATCCAGGAACTGGTGGAGTACCCTGGATGCTGATGCCTGTGAGACCCCCATGATATCCCCAGTTGGTCTTTGGAAGGTACCTGTGTCTAGTATTCTTAAGCCTAAACATACCTTGGTATCCACTGGGATGGGTTCCCCTCTATTAGTTCTGTGTGCAAGGCATGGCCAGCGCAGCTCAAAGATTTGCTGTAGAATGTCCCTGTCCACCCTATAGTGCTCTACTATCTCCAGCTCATGTAGACCCCAGTAGGTTACCCTGGGTCTGTACACTCTTCTCCTCCTCCTCGCTGTGGGTTGGTTGTCAGCATTCTCCTCCTCACCATCCTCAGTCTCTAGCACATATTGATGGAGGAAAGCAGCAGCAGCATCTAACATATTTAGTTATTTTTGGCAGTTAAAAATCCCCCATCTGTGTACATTGGCGGTGTTGAGTTTGTGGGAAAAAACAGTCTGCAAGGTGCTTGCATAGTTTATATTAGTGTGCTGGGCTGCTGCATGTGTAATTGGCTGATTCTGATACATTCCACCTTTCAGCTATGCTAGTTCTCCTTCATTGCCTTCCTACTGTTGTTTCCCCTTCCCACTTCCTCCCTATTTAAGCCCTGAGGTGTGCCGCATGTACCCGGTGCTCAAATGTAAACAGTTCTGTTATTTCCTGTGTTTTATTTATTTTTTTTAGGCCCACTGCACACCGTGCACACCCGTTTAGTTAATGTGAGCACTTTTAAGCAGAAATGGCCCTCCCTGGATGTGAATACACTCTGCATTTCATGGAATAACAATACACCCTCAGACATACACCCTTCTTTAGCTGTGCTTTGCTAAGGGCAAATATGGGCCACAGAGCTCCCATGAGCTTACAGCAAGCATGACACACCCCCTTATAAAGTCATTCAGCTCTTATACTTGCACTGTTGTATTGCTGCATGTACATGGTTAGGTACAAGCTGACACTTTGAGGAAATCTGTGATTCAGTATAACTTCCCTCATTTGCATACCCCGGCCCCATGTGCAAGTCCTTAGTTACTGCACTTAGACGGACCCTTCTCCCTTCTGACAACCAGTGCTTCCTCATATTGTTTACATTCTGCATGCCATTGACTATAATGGCAAAATGCCGAATTATCTTAAAATTGACTTTTCTCAATTTTTTTTTTAATTTTCGGCATGATCCTATTTGCATGCCACTGCCCTAAGCTTAAACGGCCATGATCGGGCCAAAAAAAGTTTCATTTCATAAAAAAATATTATTATTAATGCAAATGGCCTTATATTTGGCCATTGGCATGTGTGTTTGACTGTAATACATGATTTCTATGAGCTGTCCTGCATCCGTTTGCTCAGATGCAGAAATGTATTCAATTACTAACTGAATACATTTCTGCTCTGACACTGTTCCTGCATGGAGTCGTGGATCACAAAATCACCTCATTTGCATGATTTTTACCAGCAAATGAGATGATTTGCATCCCGCATGGCTTTCCATGTAGGAACAGTGTAGGGCTGCTCATGCACGTGAAAACAGCACATTCCTGGATCGCTCGGTGTCCATTTTCTGTGAAGGAGCTCCTACATTGTTTTTGCATGGAAAACAGCCATTCGTGAATCCCAGGGTTGGTATATTCTTTAACTTCTTAAAATATTCTTTTATAATTTGATTCATTCTCCTGTATATTCTTTGCACTAGCCCCATCTTTATGTTTTGTAATAGGGGTATATATGTTTCTTACTTTTACTGGGAAAGCAATTACATTCATACCAGACCTTCCTAGTATTCCCAGCACATGAGTTCAGCTTACTTTTCCATTATCCTTGTTAATTTCTGCATTTTCTGATAACAGATTTCCTATATGTTAAAAATGATTCTCAATTTTCTTCAAAATTTTGTCTTAACATTTAAAAGAATATTCTTTTATTTTGTCACTGAACCAAAATTATTCTGAATTGCCACAGGGATTTAGATTTTTTAGAACAAATCGGAAATTAAAATGAGTTTATAACACTTCAGTAAAAACAAAATGGAAACTCCAGCAACGCTAGAACTTCCACTGAGTGACCTCCAAAACCTCTTGTGTCAAAGGCATGTGGAATATATGCACATGAGCCTTATGAACATCAGGTGTTTCAGCTAATTGGCAATTCTGAATGCCCATCACTTGTTTCTTTGTTTTGATGGACAATTTCACACCAATAAAGTCAAACCCCACTAACTGCGGATATGCATATTTTGGCCTTATTATGACCTCCTCAACACAGCACAAGCAGAGTGTTTAACTAAGTATTAGAAACACAGGGCTGTTATACCCAGCTGATGTCCATTAGGGTCACTGCAAAAATATCCTAAACAACAAACTAAAACAATAAGTGAGAAGGTCACTAAAAAACAATCAGTAAAAACAAAATGGAAACTACAGCAAAGCTAGAACTTCCACTGAGTGACCTCCCAAACCTCTTGTGTCAGAGGCACATGGGATATATGGAAATGAGCCAGTTTATAGCACTGAGACTATTGAATATTCTTTCTGAAAGTTATATAGGATGGAAAGATCAGTAGTTCCCTGTTGTTAGAGAGTTGCACTTAAAGAGTTAATTAGTCTCAGTTTGTTACCTGATACACTGAGCTTGGCAATAACATTTATTAAACAGGATTGGAAGTATCAAAAAATGGTGCTAAGTTATTAAAGATAGTGGTTTCAAAAACTAGAGTCAACTATAGAACAAGGTGTAGTTGTGACAGTTTTGTGACACAGAAGGATAAATCCATAGCTATGACCTAGGAACTCCTGTTTGATTAAAAGCCCGGATATTGAAGGAGATAACCACAGGGAGCACGATGGTGGTCTTTTTGTTCTTGGGACATGATATTGGCACAGTAAGAAGCTGTTTGAGCATGCAAAGACACCAAAAAAACCCTGTAACCAAATGAACTATCAAGTAACATTATCAGAAGAATATGTCATTACCCTCAACATATGTATTTATCCAGTAATTCCAGGAATACATTAGTCAAATGTACTATCAAACTAGACTGTCCAAGCTAATCTTTCAGAGCCTTATACTTGACTTTTCTTGGTCTATATCTATGCAAGCAGGTAACCTTTATCTTCATTTTCTAAAGCTATCTTGCCTATAAGCAGGCCACTGATACCCATAATAAATGTGTCCCTTACTAACAGCAACCAACAAAGGCAAACTGAACTACCGGCAACCAGCAAAGACACACTGAACTACTGGCAACCAGCAAAGGCAAACTGAACTACCGGCAACCAACAAAGGCAAACTGAGCTATGGGCAACCAACAAAGGCAAACTGAAGTACTGGCAACCAACAAAGGCAAACTGAAGTACCAGCAACCAACAAAGACAAACTGAACTACCAGCAACCAACAAAAGCACTGAACTACCGGCAACGAACAAAGGCAAACTGAACTACTGGCAACCAGCAAAGACACAATGAACTATGGGCAACGAACAAAGGCAAACTGACTAGTGCAGCTTTTTGCTTACCCTAAGAAAAGCCTTTGACACCTTTAACAGCCAACTTTGCATAAATCAGCTGCACTTATTTGGTATCTTCCCAAAAGCCTGCCACAACTGCCACAACACAACACATTATCTAATCCATAGAACCTTTATACAGTCAAAATTCCCAAGGCAACATCTACATAATACATGGAGTTCCTGAAAGCGTGTCTCTTGGCCCTTTTCTGTTTTTACTGTCTATAAGCTTTTTGTCTCCAACATGAAAGTTATTTTGTATTCAGATTACTAGGTCTTCATTGGAAATGGCTTCTCACTCTCCAGAATAAATGTCCATAGTGAAAATATTTAATACGCTTCCACAATTATATGTTAATCTTCCACTGGTTACTCTAGCAAAATGCACTTGGATGCTTAGGAATGGAAAAGCAAGCATTCCCATCTGTCATAACATTACAAGAAGATATAAATGTAGCTGGTAATCCAGGTGCAGATACCACATATAAAATGCACCCACAATTTAGAGCTTCAATAGGGCTGACACATGTATGCTGGCATTTATACCACCATTTTCATTGGGGCTGTCTGCTTTGATCTAGATTTCATTTATTTGTTTACTTACTTATAGCTTGTTAATTTTATAGATAGACCAGTCCAAACATATCCATTTTAAGCTATGACTTGGGCCAAAAGTCAAATTGTGCTACAGACAATGAATTAAGTCAGTCAGCATAATGTGAGCTTAAAATAAAGTACAGCAAATATAAAGAGAACACAATTAACACAACAGGACAAAGATTAGCCAATGGACCTTTTTATTAATTACATAGCAGTTCAAGGAAAGCAATGTGAAATCCTGAATTCCAAGACCAAATGAAAAAAGACCAAAGTCAAATGGACATATCATGAAAAACCCTCAGTATATGTGGCTAAATCATAAAATATTGAATGTCAGTGTGCAAACATACTGAAACATTAGATGTCAGCAACATTGATCTGTTACTTTGCCACACTACCGAATTTTACAACTTGGCATTGTAATCTCCACCAGCTTCCCTGGCTCACGGTACACTGAATAGGGTTTAAGCTTGTCTAGTGTACTTCCATGGGCTGCATCTCATCAGTCACTGCTTTTAGCTGATTATCACTGCCAGTGCAGTTTGCATTAGAATGCCAGCAGTGCTTCAAAGACTCTGGGCTTTTCAGTCTTTACTGAGGTTGTGCAATCTTGGACTTAGTATATGGATAAATAATAAGGATGCCGCAGCCAAATTCCTCACATGGAGCATGCAGCCTCTATGCAAAAGTACTATACACATACATACACACATACATACATACTTATAAGGAGCTTAGGTCCTAGAGCCATCTGAGAACACTGATTCCTGTAATGGAAATCTATTCATTCTGTCACCAAACTGAGCACCCAGACTCTTTTTTAAAACAGTCCAATCCCTTAACAGCTCTTATAATTACCGGCAAATTATTCCATAAATGGGCCATCTTAACAATAATAAATGAACATCTAACACTACGTTTACCCCTTTAAGTACAAAATTTCACACTCCTATGTTTAAATGTTCTGTAACTATTATTAACCTCAATATCAAACATAATGTTCTTCGTGTTTCACTGTTGCAGTCATAATTGTAGGGTGATCCTGCCCAGAATCACAAAGTCTGGGTCCAGCGTCAGCTGCACAAGCTAGTACCCTGACGTCAGTACGCTCTGGTACATAGCCCTCAGCCGACGCCATCTTCTCCAGTCTTTCTTGCTGTGCGGTGGAAAGCAGCTCGCAAGTCGTTGGTTGGCGATTTGATTTGATTGCTGTCGGTCCGAAGTTCTTACTTCTCTTCTCAAAGCTAAGTACCCCATTGGGGAATCTTTTTCTTGTTCCTCCGATGTCAGAAAAAGTTAATAATTGTATAGCGTGTGGAAAACAGATACCTCATAAAGATTTCCGCTCTTACTGTCTACCTTGCTTAGGCCCTGACCACGACGTTTCTTGTTGTCGGTTCTGTGCCAGGTTCAATTCTCGCACTATTAAGCGTCGGTACGACTGGGCTTTAAATTACTTTGGCAGACGCTTCAGTTATAGAATGTCGTTGGATTCTACCGGAATTCATAAGAAGCGCAAAGACAAGGACAGGCCTCCGAGGTCCAAACAAGATTCGTCGCAGCTGAAGCCAGCGTCCAGTTCGGCTGTCGTCAGTGAGGCTCTTTTGCAGCCCCTGTCGTCCGCCACTTCTGAACCGATGGCCGATACGGACTCCCATGGGGAGCCATCAAGGCCTATTGTTTTATCTGCTGCAGGACCTTCGGACGTCACTCCCTTAGATGGGTCCGGAACTGCTGTGCAGGTACCGGCTTCTGAGGGGGTATTCAGGCCTACTCACATCACTATTTCAAAGACAAAGGCAAAGTCCAAGACTCCAGTTAAGTCTAAAGTTTCTGCTCAAGCTATTTCTGAAGCTCCCAAGACACAGAAGCAATTGCCAAGGATGGCTGAAGATTTGCTTACAATGATTAGGGGTTCTCACCCCCCTCCAGAGAAAAGGCCTCAACAGGATGTTCCTTTGGATTCCTCTGACCAGGCTTCTGTATCTTCTGTTTCTTCCTCTGATCAGGAATATTCCTTTCCTCCTTATGAGGATTCAGATGCAGAGGATTCCCTACCCTCTGCTTCTCCGCCTGAGGATTTCTCTTTTGGGGAGACCTTACATGAGATGAGGGAACATTTTCATTGGGGAGGTCAGGATTATTCTGCTTCCAAGAAGAGGCTTAGGGAATTCCTTCTTCTTCCTCAACACAGGCCTTTAGCTATTCCTCCTGTTCTTGATATTGTGGATGATGCCTTTTCTGAGGCTAATTTGAATCCTGATTCCATGCCCCCTGCTCCTTCTAAGCCTGATAGATTTTACAGGGTCCCTGATTCTCATTTATTCTTATTTAAGAACCCTTCTGCGGATCCTGAAACTATTTCTCAGGGTTCTAAGGCTGCTAAGGTTGCTTCTTCCAAAAATCCTATTCCCTCCGAGAAGGATTCTCGTGCCTTAGACAGGTGGGGTAAAAAGGTATATACTTCTGCTACCCTTTCTATTAGGGCTTTAAATTGCCAGTTTCATATGTTTAAGTATCAGCAATTTCTTTTGTCTGTTTTGAAGCAAAAGCTTGCTACCTTTCCGGCATGTGCAGAGGATAAGGAATTGCAGGATGTATTGCATGCAACTGAACAAGTGAACAAGCATAGTTTACATTGTGGTTTTGATGCTTTGGAAGCTTCTTGCAGGGTCGCAGCCTCTGGTACTGTTATTAGGAGACATGCCTGGCTTCATGAACAAAGTTTGCCGGAACAGGTTAAGGCTAAACTTTTAGATGCCCCTGTTCAGCATGATGTTTTATTTGGATCCAAGGCTGAGGAGGTTATTAAAAAGATGGAAGAAAAGGCAAAATCTATGCAGACTGTGAAAGATTTCTTACAAGTTCAGCCTCCTAGATTTTCCAGGAATGGGCCCTCCAAAAATTGGTCCTTTCCCACGTCTGACAGGCCTCAAAGGGGAAGATATAGATGCTCCAGAGGTCGTGGTCAAGCTCAGGCCTCTTACAGATCCAGACAATGGACTGCTTCTTCACCTAGAAGGGGAGAAGACAGATCCCAATCTCAAAGGAAGCAGACTCAATGACTCTCGGTTGGGCTTCAGGACCCCCTTACCTGGATGCCCTCTCGGAGGAAAGCTTTCTCTTTTTACAGAAATTGGACTCATATTACCCAGGACAAATGGGTATTGGACGTGATTTTAAGAGGCTACAAGTTCCATTTTCATACTCTGCCAAGGGTTATCGGTTGGCCAGATCTGCCAAAACATCAATGGGCAGAGGCCTTAAATCAAGTGGATGCTCTACTGGCCATGAAAGCCATAGAGCCTGTTCCTCTCTCAGAAATGGGAAAAGGCTTTTACTCAAGACTATTTCTGGTTCCAAGAAAACAAAACTCATGGAGACCTATTCTGGACCTTTCAGTGTTAAACACCTTTTTGGAAATTCCAAAATTCAAAATGCTTACTCTACAACAACTGATTCCAGTGCTCTCCCAGGATGCTTGGATGGTGACATTGGACCTAAAGGAGGCCTACTTACACATTCCCATCAGGCAGGAATGCAGGAAATTCCTCAGATTCAAGGCAGGCTCGAGGCACTTTCAATTCTCTGTACTGCCCTTTGATTTATCTTCTGCGCCCAGGGTTTTTACCAAGTGCCTGACCCCAGTAGTGGCTTATTGCAGACTTCAGGGGATTCAGATTTACCCCTATTTGGACGACTGCCTTATCCAGGCAGACAGCAAGGACCTTTTACTTCAACATCTGGATTTTGTTCAACGTCTTTTCCTCCTCCTGGGATTCTCAGTGAACATAAAAAAGTCACAATTGATCCCTTCTCAACAAATGATATTTTTGGGAGCCCTCCTAAATACAACCTTACAAAGGGCTTTCCTTACTCCAGAAAAACAAATACAGCTGGGTTCAATTTTCAAGACCTTGGCAACTTTAACTCAGCTCACTGCAAGGAAATTCCTGCAGGCACTGGGCTATATGGCTTCATGCATTCTGTTAATTCCAAATGCAAGGCTTCATATGAGAAAGCTTCAATGGTACCTGAAAAGTGTATGGTCACAGCATTACCAAGATCTGGACACTTTGATTCCTCTGATCCCCTGCCTCCAGAAGGAGTTCCTTTGGTGGTCCAGGGTGTGTGCTTTAAATGAAGGGAAGCCTTTTCGTCTACCTCAACCTTCTCAAATCATAACCACGGACGCCTCAGATTATGCTTGGGGAGCACATTTTCTAAACAATTGCCAGCAGGGGACCTGGACAAAGAACCACCTTCACTGGCACATCAATCTGAAGGAAATGTTGGCAGTTCAAAATGCTCTTCTAGCCTTCAAGAACCTTTTGCAACCAGGGCCTCTTCTAATTCGTACAGACAACACCACAGTCATGTGGTACATAAACAAGCAGGGGGGCTCTCATTCTTACCCCCTTTGCAGACTAGCTATGGCTTTATGGGACACAGCTCTATGTCTGAATCTGCATCTTCAGGCTCAATTCATTCCAGGAAAGCAGAATCTCTTAGCAGACAGCCTAAGCAGAAACATTTTGGATCCTCACGAATGGATGCTAGACACCAACTTATTCAACAGGATAACTGCAGTTTGGGGGTGTCCCCAGATAGATCTGTTTGCATCCCATCTCAATCATCAGCTGCCTCTCTTTTGCAACAGGTCCTTCCACAAAACAGCTTGGAAAGTGGATGCCCTGTCATTCTGTTGGAGGAACCTTTCGGGATATGCCTTCCCTCCGCTTCCTCTTCTTCCCCAGGTATTACTGAAGATAAAACAGGACAAGCCCAAGTTCATCATCTTGATTGCTCCAAATTGGCCTCAACAGTTTTGGTATCCAACCTTACAGCATCTGTTCTTGGAACCTCCTTGGATCCTTCCTCTGTACCCTTCTCTTCTGTCCCAGCATCAGGGTCAGATGCTACACCCTCATCTCAAGACCCTTTGCCTGGCAGCTTGGCTCTTCAAGGAAATTTGATTTCTTCTAAGCTCCCCAAACAAGTTTTGGATGTTCTTCTAGAAGCTAGATGGCCTAGCACTAGGAAATCCTATGCCTCTAAATGGAAAAGGTTTTGTATTTGGATGCAGGACCGTGGCTCTAACCCTTTTGTGCCTGATCTCTCGTCTATTTTTCTTTACCTTTCAGACCTTTTGTCTAAAGGCCTTTCCTTTTCTTCCATTAAGATTCATGCTTCTGCTATATCTGCTCATTTTAATACTGACCCTCCTGTTTTTTCTCATCCATTGGTGAGACAATTCTTGAGAGGAGCTAAGAATTTGAGGCCTCCTAGGACCCCTCCTGTCCCTGCTTGGGATCTTAACTATGTTTTGGAAAAACTCACTTTGCCTCCCTTTGAGCCTGCTGCGGCTTCTGATATAAAATTTTTATCCTGGAAGATAGTTCTTTTGTTAGCATTGACTTCTGCCAGAAGGGTTTCAGAGTTGCAAGCTCTCATGGCTGTGGAACCATACCTAATTTTCCATCTAGACAGAGTATCCTTGAGGACCAGTCCTACTTTCATGCCTAAAGTGATTTCGAAAGTTGCTTTAAATCAGGCAATTCACCTTCCTACCTTCTTTCCTAATCCTCAAAATAAAGGGGAAAGGATTTTGCATTCATTGGACGTACACAGACAGTTACGATTTTACTTGGACAAGACTAAAGAGTTCAGAAAATCTAACCAATTGTTTGTTTCTTTTGCCTCCAGTTCTCTTGGAAAGGCTATTTCCAAACAAACTATTTCCAAATGGATTGCCTATGGAATAAGATTTTGTTACACTCATCATGGGAAACAGTTTCCAGGTACTGTGAGAAGTCATTCTACTAGAGCAGCTGCCACTTCTACAGCTTTTCTCAGAGGAGTCCCTACCAAGGATATCTTGGAAGCTGCCACTTGGAGTTCTGTGCATACCTTTTCCAAGCACTACAATCTCCCCTTGTATTCTAAGACCAGGGCAGGTTTTGCCTCTGCTGTTTTGCAGGGCCTTCTTGCTGCCCCTTCTATCTAAGCCTCCTCCCTTTCTTCACTGCTTTGGGATTCCACCCTACAGTTATGACTGCAACAGTGAAACACGAAGAACATAGTACAGTTGTGTACACCTACCATAAATGTAGATGTTCGAGTGTCTTCACTGTTGCAGTCGGTGTTTCCCTCCCTCCTATCCCCTCTTTTTCACTTTTATGGTGTATTTGTGTTTCCTTGTGGGACTCATTTTTGGTTTATTGGGGATTTCTGACATCTGGGGCAAGAAAGGCTGGAGAAGATGGCGTCGGCTGAGGGCTATGTACCAGAGCATACTGACGTCAGGGTACTAGCATGTGCAGCCAACGCCGGACCCAGACTTTGTGATTCTGGCCGACCTCGGGCTGCCTGCCGGCAGGATCACCCTACAGTTATGACTGCAACAGTGAAGACACTCGAACATCTACATTTATGGTAGGTGTACACAACTGTACTTTCGGCCAACTGACATCATGAACCAAGTTTGAAATGCTAATATAAGTTTACCACATAAATATCTATAACTGATTGAAAACAAATTCAAATTTTCACACTTAGAACAATAGTCTATGTGTTTTAAAGAGACAATCCTTTTTTTTTTTTTTGGCTGAAGCGTCTTCAAACTGCTTGAGTCTACAACCAATTTCGTGAAACAGTCTCTGCCCATGTGGACTGTAATGTTGTCAAAAGCAAGAGTTAACAAGTTGCATGAACTTTACAAAAAAAATTCAGTAAACAATGACACTTAAAAAGGTTAAAGGACTGAATTCACAAAGACTATAGTGAGGTGTGAGACTGGTGCAGGCCTCATGGTAACCATTTCTCATTCAGAGACAACCGTGCCATGGCACCAAGAAGCAATGCAACACCATCATGGATGTCCCTGTTGCCTACTGCAGATGGTAATGAGGCATTCTAGAGGAGCAGAAAATGCTAATTATCCATCTGCTCTCCCCCTGGAAATTACAGAGATAAGGCATTCATGCATCTGAACAATTCAAAGAAATCACTCAGCTGTGTAAGTTGTATCAATGCCTGTGTCAGTGAATATGGCCAAAGCTCATGATCACCTGGTAGTGTTAGAGGCAAGTGCTGGGGAATTTAGCAGAGAGGTAGTGTTGGGAAAGGTATGTATGTGTGTAACTGCATGTGTGAGTACATATAGAGGTATGAGTGGTATAAGGTGTATGTGTGCGTGTGTGTGTGTGTGTGTGTGTGTGTGTGTGTGTGTGTGTGTGTCCATGTGTCCATGTGTGTTTGTGTGTTTGTGTGTGTGTGTGTGTGTGTGTGTGTGTGTGTGTGTGTGTGTGTGTGTGTGTGTGTGTGTGTGTGTGTGTGTATGTGTGTGTGTGTGTGTGAGACTGCTAAGTTGGTCACAGTAGGTGGGTTTGGGAAGGGATCAATAATATGTGTGTGTGTGTGTGTGTGTGTGTGTGTGTGTGTGTGTGTGTGTGTGTGTGTGGAGGGAAACTGTCGTAACTCTACACTCCCCTGCACTAATGATCAAATCCTGCAATATGGGGAGCACTAGATGTCAATAATAACACTTTATATTGTGCCTTAAAAGCATTTAAAAAATAATATACAGACGTTTTGCAGCATGAAAGACGTGGGGTGGGGGAGCATTAAACACCAGGAATAACTCTTTATATTGTACCAGCAATATTCAAACCCCATGTCTGCAGCACTCTCACAGAGTATGTTAGCGGCCTCCAAGAAAACTAGACACTACGGATGCTATTCAAATATTATCTAATTCTTTGAAAAAAAAAAGTAAAAGTGAGGAAAAGCTTTGAATCCTGCACCCATGACACAGAATGCAGCAGCCATAACCCACTATGCTATTTGACCAGGTAGTGCAAGAGTGTGTTTTTTTTTACATAACTTAAATATTTGTAATTATTCAATGATTGTGACAGTCACTGAGCTACAAGGGACTGGGCAGCACCTATAGGATGCAACGTCAGGAGTATCCTGTAAAATCAGGGACAGACAATGGAGAGGGATGGGGTGTGTCCAAACTAGGGGAGGTTTTGTGAGAATTCTTTGAAATTAAAACACTAGATGACAAGACATACCCTGGGATTCATGAAGCTTGTGCCAGGTGCAGGCATAGCGTTGGCGTTCTAACACCAAATATGGCCACCAAGCGATTCAGATATGAGCTGTTTCCACGTGCACTACCTGCGTACGCTACACCCGCACAACTCCTGAACCATGTATGCTAATTACCCCATGTGCAGCAGTGTAGCATATAAATGAAGGTATGTAGTGATTTAGGAAGTGGTGCAGGCGTAGTGTAAGCATGCAGAAATGTAAACAGTAGAAACAGTTTATATTTTTGCAAACATAAAATCAGAGCCATGACAGCCGACCAAACACATGTATTATAATATGAATATATGCCAATGGGTAGATATATAGCCATTGGCATAAAAAAATGTACAAAATATAAAATTAACATTTAATATATATATATATATATATATATATATATAATATATATAGTCGTACTATCGCAATGTGGAAGCGCAGGGCAGCGGTGTGCAAAGGGGATTGCAAGGAATATATAAAAATATAGAATAAAACCGCAATGAAACACATATCATGATTTCCCCATAATAGTCAATGGCAGGCATGCCACACCATACTCATGGCACAAGGGTTGCTAAGGGGCAGTGACAGTGTTATGCACAGTAGCTAGGAATTAGTAGGCAATGCCATGCAAATAAGAGGAGTAATAGAGAATCGCAAACTCCCCACTGGTGTAAGGATGCACCTCACAGCGTAGCGTTATAACACCGAGGTGAGCCCTTGAGGTAAAGATGACATTAAGAGAGGGGTGTGTCGCCATTGCTGTAAGCACATTGGGGCATTGCTAAACCGGTCTGCCCCTATCTAGACAAAGCTGCAGGATAGGAGTGTGTCGAATCACCCATAGCTATGCTTAGCTGAGAGACACAAGGTAACCGAGTATGCATGTGAATGGAGATGAATACGTACATAAACCCGGTAAACAGGTATGTACATCGCACACTGCAGCTGAAACAGGAAGGCTATAGGAAAGAGAAAAGGAAATGCTGCAGCAGTGAAATTGGAGTACAAATGACTAATTAACACCTAGGAGCCTACAGTGGGCCATTGACAGCAGCTAACAAGGCTGCAAGCAGCTACCTGCAGAACAGGGAAGGGGAGAGGCTGTACTGCACAGAAAACAGCAAAGTGTCAAAGCAGAACAAAGGCGATATGCAGTATATCAGCTACAAGGCACATTTCACCATGACTGGGTAGGGAAAGTACAAAAAAGAAAGACTGCAGGTGGATGCATGCCTGGTAATGGGAGGGGATCCAGGACTAAAAGTGAATTAAAGGGCAGCAGATTAATCAAGGCAGGCAAGTAGATCTCCACAGTAAAGGCCCCACGCTTGCAATACTCATTGCAAAACCCATAATTAAGACACGCAGAAGCTGGAATAGTTCATACACACCCACTTACATCAGCAGCATCCATGGCACAATACTATAAAGTGTGAAAGCACCTCACATACATTTGTGTATTCCCATACAATCTGCACCAGTGGTGTACACAGACAGGTAACTTTTATTATGTACATGTTAGGGGCTGCCATAGCTTTGATCCACCAGAGTGTGTTGGAGACTGAAGGTGGAGTGGAGGATGATGCACACGACCACCGCAGGCACCAAAGGAGGAGGAGAGTGTTCAGACCCAGGCTAACCTACCAGGGTCTACATGATATGGAGATAGTAGAACATTACAGGGTGGACAGGGACACCCTACAGCAACTTGTGGAGCTGTGCCGGCCATGCCTCAGAGCCAGAAAAACAGAGGAGAACCCATCCCAGTGGATACCAAGGTATGTGTAAGTCTGAGAATACTAGCTACAGGTACCTTTCAAAGACCAACTGGGGATATCATGGGTTTCTCACAGGCATCAGCATCCAGGGTACTACACCAGTTCCTGGATGCCATGTTACCATATGCCAATGAGCACATATACTTCCCCCGAATGCAGGAGGAGTTGGCCAGCAATATGCATTTCTTCCACCGTGTGGCAGAATACTCGGAGGTACTGGGTGCAATAGACTGCATGCACATACACATCAAGTCACCAACCGGTGAGCAGGGAAGGTGCTACATAAACCGCAAGGGATACCCCTCCAGCAACTGCCAGGTCATGTGCAATGCCCAGGGCATTATTATGGATGTGTGTGCTGGCAGCCCTGGAAGCTATCACGACTCCGACATCTGGCATGCTTCACAGCTGTATCGGTTATTTGCCAGGGAGGACATCCCAAATGGCCACCTGGTGGGGGATGCTGGCTATGCACTAGAATCATGAATGATGACTCCCATCAGAAATGCACATGCACCCATGCAGGAACACCATAATGAGGCACACGCAGAAACCAGAATCATCATAGAGCATGTGTCTGGGATGCTGAAATCACAGTTCCATTGCTTGGACATATCTGGTGGAGCCTTGCAGTACTCTCCAGGCACGTGTGCCCACATCTTCATAGTGTGTGCCATGCTACACAATATGGTCCTGCGGAAACAGCTGCAGCAGGGACAGAATGGTGAAGGCCCTCACAGACCACCACCATTGCCAAGGGCCCCACAGGCACAGAGGTACTCAGACCAAGAACACCCTGAGCCAGCCCCAGTAGGCAGACAGAGGCGTGCCCAGTATGCCCATGCCTTGGCAAAGAGGGAACGTATAGCACACACACTGACAGTGTAGGCACCTAGGGACTGACACCATTCTCCACCTGCACACACAGTAAATATGGATGGCGCACACACACAAGACTACCTGTAAATTGTCATGTATAGGCAGTCTACTGTGTTCATCAAACATAGGCAGCCCTCAACTATTGCACACACAACAGCAATTGGCACAAGGTAAGTCAACACCTGAACAGTAAATTAAGCTATCAGCATATGTAGATACTGTATATATAGATTCATAGATAGGTACTTGGCCAACTGCCAGAGGTCATTCATAAGGCCAGCCAAAATGTGTCAGCTTTTGCCACTCCATTGATTCATTAACCATCCCTTTGTGGAGCAGAGCCAATGGTGGGATCCCAGGGGTGCATCTACTGTTCCCCATCCACCCTTCAAGATTTCTCTTGCAGAGTGTTAGTGAGGGGCTCTGTATATTGTAGTTAGGGATGTTGTTTCTGAGTATGGGGAGTGTCTGTGACGGGAAGCTGTCCCTCCAGCATCTCCCAATTATTGTTGTGGCAAGGTCAGCTCACTACATTGTGTGGCTCACTGTGACATGGATTCCCATAGGTGGAGCATATCCATCAAGCCTGAGTTTGACATGGCTGTGTTGGTCAGTGGAGATCATCTCTGGGTAAACGAGATGCCACTAAGTAAAGCAGGAGTTTATTCAGTCCAGCTGCATAGGCCATAAGTTGGAGGCTAGTACTCCCCTTGGTGAAGTAAATTTGTGGACCTCCCCAGCTGTTGGACGTGTCCTCTGAGGTACATCCCACATGGGTTATTATACCCTATGATGGGACTGATGAGTGATGTGTAAAGGGGCACTATAACCCCAGTATGCCTAGATGGGAATCCTTTAGTAGTCAGATGGCCTACATAGAAGGATGTCCTAACTACTGCGGAGATATGATTGTCACAGGGGAGATCACTATCTACCTTAGTCCCCAGATACCCCATTACCTCATCTGTATTAAAGTGGCTGCCGCTCATGTGTTAATATGTGGGTGCCAATTCCACAATGGAATGACCATGCAGTTAGTGGCTCTTGGCTCGAGGCCATGTCATTGGCACCCTGTGATGTTCTCTGTGAGGCCCCCTGAGGGATGTCCATGTCAGCTGGACTATCAATCATGGCTCCCAGTTTGCAGTCATTGCCAAACATGGTCTGCCATAGTCCACCTGTGTTTGCCTGTACATCTGAGATGTATATGCCAAACAGTAGGGCTCCCAGGACTGAGTCCTGTGGGACACCAGTCATGACTGTTCAAGAGTTGGACCTGGAGACCACTAGTCGTACCACGTGAGTTCTATGTGTAAGCCCACTGGCAACTCAACCTGTGATGTATGAGTGAATGTACAGGCTGGTGTGTTTATCAATAATACCTGAGTGGGGCATGGTGTCAGAAGCCTTGGTGAGGTCCAGGTAGTATGTGTGAACAACCTCCCCTGTCATCTAACTTCTTGGTGACTGTATGTAAGACGTCAAACAGGTTCAGTAGGCATGAACTGCACTCAACCAAGCTGACCTGGTTTGGATCAAGTGTTCGAAGGTTACCAATGTTATTGTTAATGAGTGCCATGAGGATGCAAACCATACCATTGCAGACCAGGCTAGTCAGGCTTATGGGGTAGTAGTTACCATGGTCAGTTGTGATTTCTCCGTGATGGAGTGGAATAACTGTTGCCATGCGCCATTGTATGGGCATGTAGCCTGTGCAGAGGCTGAGGTAGGAATGCTTAATTAGGTGGAGGGCAGGTTGTCTTGTATAGTTTGCAAGATGCAGTCTGGGTCAACATCTGCCTCCATTTCCTCTGTGTTCTGCTGTTAGAGAGAGCCATTTCCACCTGTGTGCTTCTGATGGTTAGGATACTGTACCTTCCGGGTAGTGTTGTGGGATCTTTAGGGGGTGAAGTATGCACCAAATGTATCTGCAAGGATGTTGGCGATATCAGTAGGGTCAGCATATTTTGTACTATATTTCACTGGCACAGTGCAAATCTGTGTGTCATCACATAGATCCTTGACATAGCCAAAGAAGGCTTTGTGATTATTTTTCAAATCCTTGTGTATTCTCCTGCTGATGTTAGCTTGGATGATGTCATGAGGGACCTACTTATTATACTAATAGTGGTCATGGATGTCTGCCCTTCGTGGGATTTGCTGTGTGTCTGGAACACTGTCCTACATCTGTAGTATAGCCTGTTTATTGTAGAGGTCCACCAGACTGGTGTCTTTGTCTAGCAGGAGTGAGTCTTGGTTTACCAGCGATGGCACGATCCATACATCCATGTAGGTGCTTATAGACTGCATTTGTAAATCTGTCTGTATCTTGAGCAGTGTTTCCCCTTAGCATGGGGGCTGTGAAACCCCCCACCCCTGTCACTAGTAATGTAAATTTAGCTGTAGGAAAGGTATACACTGTGGTATCCGTGGATGGGGGAGATGCTAAGGTGTGGAAACAGTGAATAGTTCATGGTCAGATCTAACCAGTGGCCGGTTAACCGCCACTGTAGTGCACCTGTTGCCCATGTTGGTGATGACCACATCTAGTAGTTTCCATCCAACGTTAGGGAGGTTACCACCTGATACAGGGCATATGAGGTGATACATTCCAGGAAGCGCTGGTCCTAGAACTGATTACCAGAGTACGTTTCCCAGTTAATGGTATGGTAGTTGACATTGACCAATGCCAGGGTGTGCGTTAGGACTGTTGTGTTCTCCACTGTCTCCAGGTAGGTGGAGTGGAGGTCCTGGGTCATGGAGGGTGATCCATAGCAGGCCACATTCCACATTGCAGTTGTGGCTGATGTTAGCTATGTTAGCTGCACAT
>NC_056733.1:1232287805-1232437805 GCF_019279795.1 Protopterus annectens
CGACCCTAAAAGCCGAAAGATACAACAATAACAACTGCTGTAGGTCACATGGCACACTCCGCATATACCACAAGGGATGATATGGGCTTGGAACCCACCAATTTGCTTCCAGCCACTGTCAGTGTCAGGACTGGTCCAACAAATATATGCTATAACGGGATAGAATATGTCGATATATTGTAACTGCTGACATATGTATGGGTGTATAAGTAAGATGAACATGTTAAAGGTGGGCTTACCATGCAAATATGGTGTGCATTGTGGGATATTGTGCCAATAACTGTGTAATGTACAGTATTCTAGGCAGATGTGTAGTCTAATCTACATAGAAGTTCTGTTATGTTATGTTATGCAAACAGTAGTTATATCTATTGGCAATTACAATACTCAATGGCAGGATACATAGCATTAGTATTCATCTGACAGGTTAGCAGCATGATAGCAAAGATAATTGGAAGAGCCAGGTAACTATCCATGCACATAACACAAGTAATATCCACCTCTCTACTATCGTTTGCAAGCAATAACAGCTGTGCGTGAGTACATGTTATGCAAATGTGTAGTGACCCTTGTTACAGGGCTGGGCCAAATGGCTATGTGCAAACCTACATAGAGTGGATATTGAGAGTAAAGACACACTGGTTGAACTACCAGATTTGTGTAGCCCAACCTCTCATTGCCAACCTAACAGCCACCTGCGCATACTGTATGTAAGGTAGTGCACAGCACTGGTAATGAAACAGGTTGCATATCATCTTTAACTTCAGTGTAACATCTGCAGTAGGAGTGTAAGATGTAGGAGACAGCTTCCCATGTGTAATAGCTGCATCATAGGTTATGGCTCACACTATCTGATTATATCTTGATCATGTTGATAGTGGCATCTGAGCCTATTGATACATGACTCTGTTTGGGGAGCGGGTGTCTGTGCCCAACAGAGCTCATGGTCCTGGTGGATATGTGAGTATATACCCAGAGAAGGAAACAGACCTGCAGACACTTGCATCATCTGTAATCAACTAACAGGATGTGATGTGCTCCTCAGAGGAGGATTGCTGCTAAAGGTAGCTACAATGTTTCCGTAATAGCCAGTGTTGTCACGTCCATAATACAAATATTTACATGTGAGCATCACTGTCTAAAACATCTTCATAGGCAATACATAAACTAAATACAGTACTTGGTACTTGTAGTACTGACTGCTCATACAGGCATGTCCAAGAGTCAGCTACTGGTGTTTCCTAACGTCAGCTTTGTGTATGTGGCTATCCTGGGGGAATGTAATCTCTATGCCATGTACACTACCAGATCCACCTAACACCATGCCCCACACATTGTCTGGGATGCAGCTACAGGGGTAAGCTGGAAGGCACCCCAGTCTACAACCATGACTGGACTGGACAGTCATGTGGTGTAGGTTAACACATGCAGCTCATCAAAACAACCAATGCATACCCTTACCAGAACATAAGGACACCCACACACACTACCAGAAATCACACACATTCACAGATGCATTTAAGTTTCTGGCTATACAAGTGACCCCCCCAAGCAGGAAGAGACAGACACTGAAATACACAAACTGTATGACATAGTTTTCATAATTGTGCCACACCTCTGAATACATGACTGGAAACATGCCCAACAGTACTCATTTGTGAATGCAAACTCTAGCACTATGTTATACACTGACCTATACGAGGGCATACATACTGTCAACTGCCTGTCTGCCATGATTAGTCACATACTCATACAGTCAGACCACCTTCTGAGCTATACACATGGCTCTGGCATATTCTATGTTGTTGTGTAGGACCTGTGACGCAGTAGCCTGGACTGCATGGAAACACATGTAGGAACTGTCAGGTCTTGTAGCCCATGCAGGTATGTCCCAAGGCCTGGGTAGCATTCTGCCATTGGCCAGAATGATACTGCAGTACAGAGACAAAAGGATTTATTCCACAATTGTCTAGTGTAGTGGTGCATGTCGCAGGATATCCAGTATCTGTCATCCTGGGATAACATGGTTGACAGACCATGATGGTTTGCCAGACAGGGCCTGCACCTGTCACCCCTGGGAATCTGGATACAGCCTAGGGCTCATGCTTCCCCTATAGTGCCTTCATCATGCATGGTTCAGGTGAGGGTCCACTGCTGTTACAGGGACAGCCAAGCAATAAACTGTGGGTCTCGCTACACAATGATACATGTCAGAAACACTATACGGACACACATATGTCAATCCCAAACATGGAGAACATATCTGTGCAGTGGCTGAGACATGTTTCAACGCTCCAGAGAGCACACCTGCATGACCATGTTATAACACATATCTCACGTTTTGCCCATTATCCTTTATTGGAACACACGGGCCGCAGGTGTGTCCATATTCCTGAAGGATATGTACACCCCAACGCTAATTGCACTTGTATAACATCAGATACATTATGCTGAGCAACTACCTTTGTGCCGCAGTGAAATTCAAAATGCATGTTGAGACAGATCACCCACCAGGTCGCGGACTTCCCAACTGTCATAATATGCTGTAATGGGGAAGATTAGGTCTGAGACAGAACCATAATATTGGCTACACTCAACTATTCCATTATGAACTGGGAAGACACCTCATGTACCAACACCTGCACTCAATGCATTTTGGATTCCATCGACCCCACTGACCTGGATAACAGTAGTCACACAAACAGGGCTGACAGTATGCTACACATAGTGAGTCTCCATTGCCAATGTTATGTTTCCAAAGAGCAGAGTGGTGAGTGCCATGGCACCCATGCAGATGGACAATGCATGTGCAAATGCTGAATCCTACACAAATGAACCTTAAGCAGTCACATATGTGCAGTGATTGTGCCATTGAAACAGAACCAGGAGTCAACCCAACACAAACAAGTAGGAAAGCTGGTGGTACCATGCTTTAAACTGTACCACAGAAGGTAGTAACTGTTGCAAGAGTGAACACACATGAGTGTAGGTGATCCCTGTTCAGCCTCAGTAAGATGCAGATACACCATATAAAACCACGCAAAGCTACGGTGAAGCCAATCAGCCACATATTATGAGGCCAAGCACAGAGCATTCTATAGCTGTGTCATTAATCATAATGGCAATGACAAGACTTGCCGTGCTGCACAGCATTATGGCATGGGAAGTACTGCACCTACAGAAATAGCACCTGTTCATCCAGATAGGGTCTCAGAGAACCTAAACCCACTCCCACCTCCCCCCCACTCACAACAGGTACACTTAGTAATATATCCATGTACACTACAGGGCCCCTGTACTAATGACTATGCAGGTACAAGCTGCACTATCTAATGCCATACATACAGCTTTCATGGGACCTGTCAACATCCCAGGGTGTATACTACACAAATGTAAGAACATTCAGCTTATCCACATACACATCATGTTCAATTATAGCTCCATGTCAGGCTGTGTACACACCAAATGGTGCACAGCAACAGTTATCACACCCCACAAAGGGGGAGACACCATTGATAATGGGACATAGTGCACAACTACCCTGCTGAGTCTGGTCTGTACGGCCATGTACCATGGCCAATGTAATTGATGTACTCGGTACAGATGTAGATGACAGTAGGGTTGATTCACACTGCATATCATGACCTTGCCAGGTCATAGGACACCATCACCCAAACTGTGTTCCAGCTACACTCAGTAAACTAGGTGTATATTCTTATGTCACAGGAGTAGTTGGCAATTGGACTGTTGGCAGAACCCGCACTACAGAAGGTGTCTGACGAATACACGTACATCAAACCAGTACCAGCCACAGTAATACAGGGGTCATTCCTGGTACTCCCCCTCTTTGTTATCTATACCACATAGACTAACAGAGAAGGCTAGGAGCAATAGTCAACTTATTGTGTGCTGCGTTCAACATACAGAAGGGCCTTAGTTGTCAGATGTGTGGTGTGTGATGTATGGCCACAATCCCACAACTAAGTATTGCATTGTCATCCCCTCTGTTACAAACCCTGTACCCATTAACTACCACCTAGGCAGCGGTCAACATAATGGCAACTGTGTGTATGGGATACAGCTGGACAGTACTTCCCTTTGATAAGTTACATCACCACATAAGACAGGTTGTCGTATGTGGCACCCCTAATCATGACAGGGTGCCATCCAGGAATATAGAGATAACTGCTCAGCCATACTCGACACCCATGTGACCCATAATAGATCACATATTTCCTTTAAGGGTTATTGTCCATGTGTAGATGGCCTACACTGCCCTTCACATTCCCTAGCTGCACTATGTGGCATGCAGCCTACCCTGAATAAAGCCATGTCCAACCCAGAGGTGTTGGACATGCTACACTTAACACATCCTGATCCCAAATAAACACATACATCATGGACATCCACCTTTCTAGTACAAGGATCACAACATGCCTGACAGATCCCTGTCCCATACACTTAACATAGTCTTGCCATACTACGCATCCCTGTCCAGCGAAGCTGCACATTGCCCCTCTCTTTGACATGGTGTGATGACCGCATGCCAAATATATCAGTAACCATGTGTATCGGTTCTGTGGCACTGTTTGTACTGGCCACTGAAACTTACCTGTCTGTTGCCTACAGCTAGGTAACCTGTCTGCCTAGGATCATAAATGGCCCAGGGCATATAGCCTACTAGATCACTGTGACCATACATGCCATAGTTGATATCCAACCCTGCAAATACCATCAGGCTAGCTATTATCCCATGTATTACACATGTGCAACACAGGCAATACATGGCAGGATGCTACACAGCTATACAGTGCCATGTAGATGTATATGGCAAAGCACATACATGCTTGCAAGTCTGCAGGGTCACAGGTCATGTTCCTAATGGTTATGTATGACTATATATGTGGCGTATACACAGTATTAAGGTCAATTGCATTAATGTGAACACATCCAGGCATGTGCTGATAGGTAAAGACACCACTACAGGCAAACAGACATGCCCACGTCAAGACAACATCCACATGGTGTATGAGCAATGTCATCACATGACACACACATATATGGCGATAACATCACATCACCAGTAGGTGTCAAATGTGTGTGACTTATACATGTCAGGGGTGTTAGTGTCATGTAGATCTACAAATATGTATTTGTAATCTTAATAAATGTGATACACATGTATATTCAGCTGTACTGCTGTACTTCTCTGTGAGTTACTGTGACCTGTCTCCATCGTTATGTCTTCCAGGTATGCCATGTAGCAGACTGCCACTGTACAGCCACTTGGAGGATGAGGTCCTCATCCCATACCTCCTCGACAACTACACAATGCTCTTCAGCCATGTGCCACAGGATGCACAGCAGTGGGATGCCCTGTGGGAGGAACTCTGCAGGAGGGTAAATGATGTTGGGGGTCACAATTGCACCTATCAGCAGGTGCACTGACACTGCACTGACCTGATAAGATGGGCAAAACAGCATGCTAATGCAATCACCAGGGAACAAGGTGCAACAGGTGGGGGGGGCACTCACCCATCCCCCACTCACACGTACTGAGGAGCTACTGGCCAACCTGGGGACACCTGCAGACCTCCATCCACAAGCTTTAGCTGGTATTTTGGAGGTGGGTGTCTCTCAACCACTGAGCCTGGAGTTGCTTGGTAAGTCACTACTGCACATAAAACACAACCATATATCACATAGTTACATGTGTTACTGTACAATATGTAATGTAACATAATATGCAAGGCATGTATGCACACATGCCACATACTATAGTCTGCTACTCTATGTATGCACAGATGTGCATACTCCATAGTATAGTGTATTGTACTGGCTTATGTGCTAACATAGACATTGCACCATGTAGCTACCACACAGGTGTGGATAATGATCTTACTGCTGTGACACTCCTGTTTAGGTACCTCTGGTGTTTTGCAGCGACAGCAGCCTGTGTCAGGTGAGATTGCTATTATTTACCAGGCTTGATAATGCACGGAACATATTAATTGCATGCTATCTGCCATAATACATGTACACATAATGTATGGTGGTCCTGGTAATGGACACTGGTCAGACCTGCAATGCATCACACTGTTTACCTATGTGAAACAATTGAAGACTATATGAAACAACTACACTAAACCTTCCAAACTGTCATTGCCAGATGTGTGGACAACAGTGAATACAATGGTGGAGGTGTGTTCCACTGTAGGGACAGGTACTACATAGCAACATTACACATGTTGGGAATACGGACAGTACTGTACAGAGAGCATATGTGTGCACACACACTAAATGTGTTGGAGTATGTCCGGCCCACAGGATACACCCCTGTGGAGTTTACCCTTGCTATGAATGTCACACAATGTCATGTGCTATCAGACATTTCCATGACATGTAGTGGGCTGACTGCAACACTGCTCAACTATCCTGCAAAACATGTCTCACATCCCATACATACCACCCTTTGTCTGCATAACCCTGTCCTCAGTGCAGCATATGACATCTATGGGTGTATGTCATATGGGATAACACTGACATGTGAAATAAGATGGCCATCACAACCATTGGACTGAACATGTGTACACATGGCCATGGAGGATGGCCAGAGACATGAAGCAAAACAAACAGTAGAAGTGATGTACATGTGTGTACACCCTGTTGTTCATTGGCTCAACACAATACAACTATGGCCTTTGTGTAATGGTGATATTGCAGATGTGAAACACTAAACATCATACAGGCCTGTGCACAGCTTGTGTTGGCATAACATGAAACCACCACATAACATGTCTTGAACATCTGGAGTGTGTAACAACATGGAAGCATTCACGTATACAGTATCCAAATACATACATGTGTTGCACAACATACACATACATTCACATCAAGCCACAGATACAGTACATTCACCTTGCTGGTGTCAGACATCACTGTCATGCCTGCTCCTCATGTATGTGAGGTACACAGATGGCATGTGAGACATAGAGTACTTGTAAGTTAGCCATGTGTGGGCATAGTTGCCAGGTATCAGTAATATGGTTGCAAATATGCAGGGGTGTCATCCATATACCCTTCTCTGACCTGTGTCACACATTCCACATTAGGGTTTATTGTGTATACACCTCGGTGATGTGGGTCACATTCCACATTAGATATGTATTGTATGTGAACATAGTCATGGCTATGAACTATGTCAGTAGCTCACACTGTATAGCAATTGTGAAGCCACATGATGCCCTGCAATGGCTATGATGCACATCAGCTCAATATGCAGTATGTCCCTGCATATTTGTAGGGTGGACAGACAACATTGCAACAGCTGAAGGCCCATGTTAGTATAACACATCCCTGCATTGGGACACCATTACCGTACTGTAGATTGGAAAGGACACCATTGTGTTACACATGTATGCATGTCATTCAACACGTGAGCAGAAGACATGTCATATTACATGTGATTGGCAAGGTCATACACCACACAGCAGGCCTGTGTACTGTAAACCTGTGCTGGTCTGTGGCACCATTGCAAAGTAGGGACAGACATCTCAAACATGTGTGTACAGCCACATGCACAATGTCTACAGTCAGCTCAGGGGAAGGCAGAATAATGTTGAACAGACATGCACTGCTTTGGGGGAGATATGCAAGCTAGGGCTCAGGCAAACATAGTATGCAGTCGACATACCCTACTGCTCATGTCCTCACACATAGGGGCAGTGGCCAACACAAAGCATCAGTGGCAGATGTACAAAGGTCAGCGATGGTCTGTTAACATGTGGTGTATGTTGTACACACCATGTCAGTGCAGTGCAATGGTGCAAAGTGCATACATTGTGTTGCAGGTATGGGACATAGGCTACTAACACAAATGGTGCAATACAGGTATGTATGCTAACCATCACTATAATTATGTAAGGTGCATGCCATCTGCTATACCACATGCATGCTGTTGTGTGCAACTCAGGGATGTATGATAACTACCACTATAATTGCCTAAGCTGAAACTATAATTGTTTAAGCTGAATGCCATCTGCTATATCACCTGCATGTAGGGTGTGTGTCTGTGTGTCTTATCTGTCTGTGTGCCTCTGTCTGTCTGTCTGTCTGTCTGTCTGTCTGTGTGGGTCTCTGTCTGTCTGTGTGTCTGTCTGTGTGTGTCTGTCTGTGTGTGTGTCTGTCTGTGTGTGTCTCTGTGTGTGTGTCTGTGTGTGTCTCTGTCTGTGTGTCTGTGTGTGTCAATGTCTGAATGTGTGTGTCTGGTATAACTTGTAATGTACTGTTCTTGTCTTCCTCTCACAGGTAATTATGTAGGTGCGTTGCCCTCCTGAGGTCCACCTGATGTTAGTGTCCTCACAGACTCTAGCAGTGATGATGATAGTATGATTGAGGCACAGACAGGGTTGTCAGGGGCTGAATCTGTGCCATTGGTTGCCATTCCACCTGTCTTCCCCTCATCCTCGCACACAGTTTCCCTGCCTGCACATACCGCATCACCACTAGCCATAGAGGAGGGACAGTTGGCGGGTGGTAGCATGGAACAGGGAAGTGTGGTCACTATGGAAGGTCTGCCTGCACACCATGATCCCAGTCAACAGACTGGTGATGTCCCACACAGGCATGTGCCCAGCACTGCTCGTAGGAGGACCACTGGCCAACATGCCCCTGTGAGACCAAGCACATCAGCTGGAGTCACCAGATGCATGTTTTAGGCTGTAATGGAGGCACAGGCACATGCTGAATGGCACAACAGAGACTGTCTGAGGCTTCAGAGGGCTGCTGTCCATTCATTAACTGACAACATCCAGGCACTTGCAAATGCTCACCATCATCTTGCAGATGTTTTGGATAGATGATTGGGTGACATGGTGGGAGTCCTTAACCATGGCATGTCAATCCTCGAGTGTGGAATGTCTATGCTGGAACATCTGGTGGGAGTGAGGCGTCGGGCATGTGGACGTAAGCCAGCTACATCACTGGTTGAAGGTCTATGTGAACATGCTACTGCACATGCCCGCTCCCATAGTGGCGGTAGCAGCAACAATGCTTCTGGTGCTGTGCAGTTACACCAGGACACAGCAGGCCACATGCACATGGTCCTGGATGGTCCTAACAGGGACACGATTCCAGTGAACATGTGTCATCAGACTGTACCCAGTCTAGACCTCTGCCTGCTAGTGCCCATGCAGCCCCTGGCAGGTGCAGGTCACATGGCCGTGGCCGGACACCGTGAACTGTAACACCTGCCTTTTACAGTCTGCAGCTGTCAATATTACCCCCGTGTTGGCCAGCCACATGCCAGACCTGCGTGCATGCATACACACACAATGGAAACAAATGTAGGGCACCTCAACACACACACACACACACACACACACACACACACACACACACACACACACACACACACACATAACTTCCACACATGCCCGATGATAACACAGGCCTAACACATACGTATGATGTCATCCAATGGCACAGCCTGGGCCTCTGGCAAACATTATCACCCTGTGCATATGATGATACCTGTCCCGCATCCCTGTCAGCCACACCATCGGTGCTGGGACATGTTCATATAGTCTGATACACAGGGTGAACATACTAGGTAGACAACTGTAGAT
Source organism: Protopterus annectens (assembly GCF_019279795.1). NCBI lineage: Eukaryota > Metazoa > Chordata > Ceratodontiformes > Protopteridae > Protopterus > Protopterus annectens. Next base: position 1,232,297,432 of record NC_056733.1, read on the forward strand.
TAATATTGTTGAGTAGTGTTGACAGGCTGCAGACATACCATGTATTGCAGATTTAGAATGCATGTTGTACATTTGACAGCATGTATCATGTGTAAAAACACTAACAGCATGTTGATCTTGATGTTCTGCCTTCCTCTTTCAGGTGTAGTTGCATGTGCCGGGGGATATTGGTGTTTGCGGGAGTCTCATATGTACATGTTGACTACCCACAGGTCAGTATGAAAATACCTGCATGCACTTTGTAGCTTCCACATCACAGTTATATTCACCCATGTTTCAATTATGTTTACTGTTCTAATGATCCAAGAGCATGGTAGCTGTGTAGTAAGCTACTGTGTTCAGAGCCATCACACCCATAGTGGGTGACATCACAGGTATAGTTACCTGGAGCGGGTGGGTAAAGGAGTGGTATGCTGTATGACAAGGGGAAAGGCCAGTGGAAATAGTGGCTTCTCATTGGGAAGCAGTAATACCCACTGCCATGATAGCATGCAAACACAGACACACTCACACACTCAGGGATTCCAGACACAGTAAAACGCACTCTGACACACGCATAGTTGCCAGTGTTCGGATGAGAACCCCTGCCTATGTGCATATCATCATTATAGTACTACACAATTACAAGATGTGCCACAGAGATTACACATGTACAGGTAGTTGGAATGGCCTAAGGTCAAGGACATCGACAGAGATACTACAGTGCAGTGAGTGTATGTGGGGAGGGGGTCCATCAGTAGACTATGTAACAACAGGTCACACCCCAGGGTGTACATGTTAACAGGCGGTTAGTATGCCTGTCTACGATTGATGATATCAACAGGGATGCTAGACTGCTTTGAGTGGATGGGGGGAGGGGGCATTAACATTTCACTATGGTAAAATACAGCCTCACTCCAGGAACCGGACAGCCATGCACATGGACAGCCATACACACACACACACACACACACACACACACACACACACACACACACACACACACCGGCATTCACAAAGATATACACCTATGTCACACACATACAGACACTTTACATGTGTGAGGTTTAACCACCTGCCTATGCCTTTCTTTCTATACTTCACTCTGTACTGGTGTCAACAACAGTGTTTAGGAGAGTGATAACATGTGGGATGTATTCCCAACCATATGTGGCATATATGGACGCACACCCACACGTGCCAGTACTATGAATCAAACACCTGCCTATCTCATGATAGGTACTACAGCAGTACAGCACTATCACATCCGGTACAATGCTTACTGACTCTTTCCTTTGACAACTTTGTTGATATATGCATAGGGGAGGTATTACTGTTACAGGTGTCATGGGGCTTGCCTTCAGTGTCACCCTTACAGCATTCTACATTGTCTGTCTTCCACTTCAATTAACAAAACCTGACCTTAGCAGGTACACAGGTTATTGTTGGACTGATTGTAACAGACCAGTGAGCTGTCCTCAGTAAGCATTCATCTGCAAAAAAGCCCCGCCACTTAGTAGTCATGTCCAAACATCTGTCTATACCTCATGTACGGCTTACTGTACTTAAAGCATATCACCATATACAGTTGGCAATTTTGAGGCTGTATTGCAACAGCATGATGTATTAAGACAACAGTCACCTTCATACATAAGACACTGCACACACATGGAATCTACACAAACAGCAATACATGTACACATATGCAGTTTACATCAGTACGTGCACTAGCAGGTCAAGAGGATACATTCCACACCTTCCCCACGCCATGTGTGAAACATAGCCGAGCATTACACCATAATGGATGTTGTATTCATGTACTGGTGGGACATCACCACTTTCACTGAGTAGCCAAGTGTACATATATTACAACAGCACATATCAGCGTGACACATAAAGCATTATTTCATGTCATGCTTCTACAAACTGTTACTTGACAGTGCCATGGTGAAGCCTGGTTAATGTATTGGTCAAAAGTGAGCACATCATATTTGCCACACACACCTCATGTGTACTGGAAGACTGCCAGCAATGGGTTCTGTTAGAACTAGGCAGTACACTCATTCAAGCATGTGCGAGGTCTGTGGTTTGTAAACATCTCACCCCAGCGTGTACTGGCTATTATGGTACTAAGGTTAAAGTCCAGACAGCACACAGCATGCATGCATGGCTTGCAGTTGTTGACATGGGGTATATGTAGGAGCTGTGGCCACACATGGCTGTACATGTCATGAACACATCACCTCTGACTACTCAGGAACATACAGTGCAGAGCTGGATTTCCCTGAGTCTGTCAATACAGGCCTTGTGTAGTCCTGTGGCCCTGTTATTTGGGTATGTTTGTAGGCACTGCATTAGCTGGACATGTCTAAAGACATACATGCCACATGGGGTGTTGTATGATATGATAGGTGTCATGGGTGACTAGTAGAGAAAGGATATTACTTATGTCAACATAGATATCAAACCTTATGTACTGTTAGCATGATATCTGCCATGTGCATGTGTGTAATGACTGTAGCAACCTGTATGTAGAAAGGTAAACGAAAGCTATGGTAATGTAATATATGTTGTATGAGTGTGGGATATACATATCCAAAGCAGGTACAGTTAGGTCATATCCAACCATGAGGTTGTTGTTTACTGGTGTACAGCAACAGTCGACCATGTTAATGCTGACAACAACCGAGGGACCCTGGTATGTGTACAACTGAGCAGGTTACAAACAGTGGTATTATTGCATTGCATAACACATTATGCAGCTGTGTTTGTACATGGTACATTGCACAGCTGATGTAGGCCTAGGTACAGTCCACCAATCGAGAGTTATCTGGTGGTCTACCATACTATGTCATACCACATATGGATGCGTGTTGTTAGTCTGGGAATAAGGTGGTGGATGTATATGAGAATACAACCTAGAATGCAGCATTTGCCACTGTCACCTGTACCTAACTCATCTGTGATGCCTTATGTAGGAGTAGTGGTCTTTACATGTGAGTAGCCTTTATGAATATGTGTACACCACCACCTGGTATGTTCCATGCCACTATTATGGCCCACATGTCTGGATCTGAGTTATATGGTGGTAGTGCAATTGTGCACTACAGAGCCTTCAGCCAGGTATTCCTCACTGCACAGATGTCGGTATTCCTCATTGTAGGTTCTACATTGAGCAAATGGATTATTAAAGCCACACATCTAGCACGGGTTAGCATAAGCATCCAATGCAATTGTCATGTAGGTGTCAGGGTGTTACTTCTGTGTGTAGGACATTTGCCTTGGAATGCAGCTATATGGGTAAATGCGACCTAGGTATTATCCACACGTGTAACATGGATGCATTTGCTCTGTGTTGAAGGCTCGTCGTTCGGTCATGACAGCCTGGAATGACAGACACTCGACAACCTCATAATAACAGCAGGACATTGGCTCATTGTTTTGGTCTAGCAGTTGCCACCTGTACCATGACATCACTGCATGTGGCATTAATGTGCTTGGTAGAAAATGCCCTATGTAAGGTGACGAACAGTGGCAGAACTTGTGTATATGACCAATGTGAGATATACTTAGGTTAGCAGTCCTGCTAATAATGACAACTACTACCACAGCCGGGAGAGGTCATCTTGTCACCTGCACCTCAGTACCATTACACAAGGTGGCTCACACATTATGCTTGCACATGCCACTGTTCTGCATATAATGCCACTGTCCACAACTTGCTATCAATGTATGCCTTTCAAGACAGCAAGGTGTGTGACACATGCTGCAGGTAGCATTCGCCTGTGCGACCCAGGTAACCTATTGTCTATCACGTCCACACATGCATGAATGTGTATACATAACATATGTAGCAGGTTCAGTGCAAACTTCACCCCCCTCTCCCCCCCTAAAGGAGAGATAACTATCCCAGCCGAGTGTAGCCTCCCGGACATCTCAAATGCGCAGGTGAAAGCTGCTCTCTCTAAAGCTAAAAACACAGCATCAATGGGACCGGATGGTGTCCCGGCTGTGCTACCACGAGCTAAATGAGGAATTAAACCCGCACATAAGGCAGCTGTTTAATCTCAGCCTTACCACAGGATACGCACCCAAGGAGTGGCGTACGGCAACTGTTGTCCCACTCCACAAAGGCGGCGCCTCTACGGACCCTGGTAATTACCGCCCCATAAGCTTAACAAGTCTAGTCTGCAAAGCTATGGAGAGGATCATAATGGAGCTCATAAACAAAGATATAGGGGATTGCAGACATTGGACCCGACCCAGTTTGGCTTTGTCAAAGGAAGATCATGCCTTTTGAACTTGGTCGACTTCTTCGAAACAGTCACCAAGGCCATTGATGAGGGAAAGGCAGTCCATACAGCCTACCTTGACCTTGCAAAGGCTTTCGACACAATACCCCACTCGGGTATTGTAGAAAAACTTACCAGCTTAAAATGTAAACCCATATGTCACAAGATGGGTTGCAAACTGGCTTAAGGACAGAACCCACAGGGTTAGAGTTGCTCGCGCTGTGTCAGACTCCAAGCGGTCACAAGTGGTGTCCCACAGGGCTCGGTCCTTGGCCCCTATTGTTTGGCATCTACTTCAGAAGTACAGGCCAACATAGGAGGACTTTGGCTGACAAAGTTTGCAGGCGACTGCAAACTGGCCATAGTGGAAAGTGCATCAGACACGGATATCCTTCAGAAGGGACTCACGGAAACAGATAGCTGGTGCCAGAGCCATGGCCTGAAGTTAAGCCAAAAATGTATAGTCATACCCTCGGGAAAAACAAGGTAACCCCAAGCTACCATATAGGTGGCAATCCACTAAGCACAGAAGAGGTTATCAGGGACCTGGGGACCCAGGTTGACAGTGGCCTTTCTTTTGACACTCACATTGCTAAAGTGGTTAGAAAGACCTTCTACATTGCCCACCTGATCATGAAGGGATTCACATCCAGATCTAGTGAGGTTATTGTTCCCCTGTACTCTTCACTTATCAGACCAATGATCGAGTACAATGCCCCATTCGGGATGTATCTCACCCGACATCTACAGCAATTGGAGAGACCCCAAAAGTTCCTCACCAAAAGGATAAAGGGACTCCAAAATCTGTCATATGCTGCCAGATTGAAGAAACTCCAGCTCTATTCAGTCGCATACCGTCTGCTCAGAGGTGACATGTGCCTGACATACAAGGCCATGTCCAACCGGAATTAATGGACATGCTCCACCTCAAAAATCCAAATCCACCAAAACCACTAGAGCAAGCGACTTAAACCTTAGCACGGATATAAATAGGACGTGCTGGAGGGATAGATTTATCACTCAGAGACTCCCTATGCTGTGGAATAAAATCCCGGTCCATGTGAGGCAGAGCACCTCGCTGACTCTGTTCAAGAGAAATCTAGACCTGTGGATGGGAGATCGTAGGTTTACCCTGGGAATCATCTCTGTGTCACTGCTGGACAGAGGCACAACAAACTAATGGGCACAGTATTTTTTCATATAAGGGGTGGCGTAAGCCACAAAAATTTGGGCTAGGCTTATAAATGCCTTAGGGCAGATAGCCTAGTATAAACCTATGAACCTATGAACCTATATGTCAGTACTTCATGTACATGTATGCATGTGTATCACACAGCACAGACACAGATATATCATTTACAGGCCACATACAGGTATCAGGTAGTAAACCAGAATGATGTGCATATATACTGACAGGTAAGCTGTACCTAACTGTTAACCTGTGTGTTTACATTTGGAGTCCATTAGAATATGTACTGTACATGTAAGTGTTTGAGCATGCACACTGTGGCCTTCAGTGGTTAGAATCGGAGTGCATCCCAAACAGCCCTGTGCTACTAAGTGTATGAGCGTACCCACTGCCACCTTGTGTAATTTGAGTCAGTGCATCCAAAAAGCCCTTTTGTTATTAAGTGTATGAGCATGCCCAGTATAACCTTGTGTAGTTGTAGTCATAGTGCATTCCAAACAGCCCTGTGCTACTAAGTGTATGAGCATGCCCACTGTAACCCTGTATAGTGATAGTAGTTGTCCATTCCGCAGATGGCCATACTCCAGTTCAGGTTCATGTTGTGCTACAACTATACCTCTCAGGCCTACCTGCGGATGGTGTGTCTTGTTTGTGCATACAGGTTGTAATGGACACCTACTTTAAACACACAGGTCTACAGCTATGTACTTTGTGACTGTCAGTCTCCCTGCTGTTGTCTTCAATTGTAGAAGGGCAGTCTGACTGTCTTGGGATGTGTAATGTCTGTGGTGTGTCTCGTAACTGTGTAGTACTGCAATAGTGATCCTTAGATAGGCAGGAGTTCTGATCCCATCACTGGCAGCTGTGTGCATGTATTTGTGTGTGTGACAGCAAATGCCTGAGTGTGTGTGTCAGCAAATGGCTGAGTGTGTTTGTGTGTGTGTGTGTGTGTCTCAGCAAATGCCTGAGTGTGGTTGTGTATGTGTATTTGTGTCTGCATCCTTTCATGGCAGCAGGTTTTGCTGCATTCCAAAGAGATACCTCCTTTTGCACTGGCCTTTATCCTTGTCAGCCACTATACCTCTCTCTTCCCCCCTTCCCACTGCAAGTAATTGGTCCTGTGATGTCACCCAGCTCAGATGTGGAATCAGTAAATGTAATTGTATGTGTTCTGTGGCACATACCCCAACTGCATACCACTGTACTACTTTTACATAGGCAAGATGTGTATGCACAATACTGGCAAGTGTGTGTGTGTTTGTTTGTGTGACTACCCTGTAGCCAGGCATACACATGTGTAATGTCTTTTAGCACACCATGGTAGCCATCTGTGGTGACCGGTGTCTACAAAGTATTACATAGTTAGGAATGGTAAAGAATACACAGTCAAGCACGACTACAGTTGGGTATGTTATTTTCCTGTGCCACTGTCGAGCAGTGACACAGAACTGGTCACTGGGGTGTAGGTCCATACCCAACATTCCCCCACCCTAACTCCACAATCCCCGAGGTAGATTACATTAGCCATCATTCCCCACCCCAAACTCCACATACACAACAACCATCCCTTCTCTGGTGAACTGCTTATGATTTAAATGTTATAACACAAGAGATGCCTCTGTTTTGTGTACACATCAGTTTCTTTAGAACCCTTCTGTGTCACAAAGGGCATTCAGACGTGTGTGTGTGTGTGTGTGTGTGTGTGTGTACATATATATATATATATATATATATATATATATATATATATATATATATAGCTGTCTCTGTGTATATGCATATATATAGGTGTGTGTGTACACATCCCATAGGTGCATATATATATGTAGGTATGACAGTTGTACAGATGTAGACTTGTCTTTGTTGTTTCACAGAGTACAGTACATTCAAGGGTACTGTAGATATGTACATGAAGGGACTGTCCCATTTGTTTTCAGTACTGTGGAATACCTGAAGTAGGATGTGCATTATAGACTCCATGCAACATATGTACAACCCAGATGGCTTAGTGGTACGTTCAGTGACCTCAGTGTGCATGGTCCAGGGTTCGAGACCTGCAAGCCTTGTTGATACTGTCAATTAGAACTGCATAAGGCACTTTTAAGCAGGTCTAATTCTGTTTTTTTCTGACAGTAAGCAGCGGGTACATGCAGGTAACAGACATGTACAACTCGCGGTACACTTGGAATGCCCTTCTTTGGCAGTCCTGCTGATGTCACCCACCTACGTATACACCTCTGGGACTGCTTTAACCCAGTATTCTCTGTAGTGTGTGCTGTAACTGCGTATTGCTGTAGTGTGATAAACTAGTTAGGTAGGGGTTCTATTCCAAGAGAGACCAAGTGTGTGTGTGTGTGTGTGTGTCTCTGTCTGCCTGAGACAGGAACAATGCCTTTTAAAGTATGCACACTCTTTACGATTCACATGACCACCTTTGATAATCCTGCTGATGTCACCCACCTAGGAATACATCTCTAGGTCCACTGAAACCCTGTATTCTCCATAGCACGTGCTGTAACTATGTATTACTATAGTATGATAAACTAGTTAGGTAGGGGTTCTATTCCAAAAGAGACCAACTGTGTGTGTTTGCATCTCTGTCTGCCTGCGATAGGAACTATGCTTTTTAGAGTATGACACTCTTTATAATTCACATGACCACCTTTGGCAATCCTGCTGATGTCACCCACCTAGACATACACCTCTGGGACTGCTGTAACTCAGTAATCTCTGTAGCACATTCTGTAACTGTGTAATGCTGTAGTGTGATACGTTAGGTAGGGGTTCTCTTCCAGAAAATGGCAGGTGTGTGTTTGACTGTCGGAGCCTGTGTGGAGGTGGCTGTGAGTGACTAACCAATAGACATGTTGGGGAGTGGATTTTGTGTTTTCCTATATGGTGTCCATCTTATGTCGCAATGTCCACCTCACATGGAGTACAGATGTCAGTCAGCCAAGGGACTGTGTTGGTAAGCCATACCCCTGCATCTGGCAAAAGGCCTGGTGAACAAAGTATGCCACCCTACTATTACCCGGAATATGTCCTGAACCCATGTGTCATACACAAACACACTTGCCTAGAATATCCCGCTATATTGCACATTGATGGCAGATAGTAGGCATGGTGTGATTGCAGTGGGTTGCAGAGGGCATGGCACCCTGTACAGCAGTACAATAGGCACATAATTGCAGACAATGTGCCTTCACTATGTTCCCCACTGGATGCCTGCAACATATGTGGTGCCATCAAATGTGATCCACAGAGGCCAAACAATGCCTTACACATGTGCCCTGTATAGACCAATGCCACTGACACCAGGAGATATCTGTATCATGCTATCAGTGCAGGTGCAGGGTCAACCTGCTGACTATAAGCAGGTTCTGCCACACCAGGCCAGTACTGGCATATCAGGATAACGGTCTGTGTACACAACATGTGCCAGCTAAACCAGGTTCACCTGTACATGTCACTGTACATTATTGTGGGACATGCACATCCCAGGCAATGTCCATATCAAGGACTATCAAACACAGACATGGCATGCATTGCAAAGCTATGGCCATACACAATGTTAACCAGGATGTCAGGACAGTTCATACAATACCCATCTGTGTGGGACATTGCAGACACTACACCCCTGTACCACACTGTACACCATTGTCGGGTGGCGTGATGCCAAGGATTACCCCTCACCCAGCATTGTACAGCCATCTTGCACAGCCAGCCACTACACACCCATGAAGCAATGCACACATGCATGTCAGTACTGGCACCTTGTGTCTGCATGTGGGGTATGATGCTCCCAACCACAGTCACTCCCAGTATAACTCCCATTGGCATACTGACAGATGTCAAACACGTTCACATGCCCTAGCCCATAGAACCTCTAGATATCCCCTGTGGTGTATGTAGTATCTGTGCATTACTGCAGTGTGGCAAACTAAGTGGTTTGGGTGTGTATTTGTGGGCCTGGCAAAGAGTGTCAATGTGAGTTTATTAGAGAGTGTGGTTGTGTTGACAATGACATACGTTCATGTGGACAGCCATGTGTGCTACACCTAATGTCTGTCTACTATATCTCTGTTGCAGATGTCGCACACCAACACACATATATGTTCTTACAGCATACCAACATGTCAGCTTTGTGGCACATGGAGTAACTGCATGCACTTGTAATAGTAATGACTAGTTAGTCAGGAGTTTGAACCCCTGTACTGGTAGGTGTGTGACAGATGATGCTTAGGTTTTAGTCTCCAAGCCCTTCTCTGATGTACTTTGCCCCTGTCTGTCCCTCCCACACACTATATGGTTGATGTGGAGGTGTACACCTGCTCAGCAGCAGCTTGTGTATTGTAAGTGATGGTCATGTTCGGGTGATGGCCTCTGCATCTATTGCAGTCCTCCTCTAGCTCATTGCATGTGGAACAGATGCAATGGTGTTCCCATAGCCATTCGTATGAAAAACACAGTACAATATCTAGGAACATCATGTTGGTGTTTGCCCATGACATTCGATGTGAGTGGTACCTGGATCTGGTGTTTGGTAAACGGCATCACATATGATATCTGGATGTTCCTCAAACAACATACACAGTGGGAAATAGCCTAAAGACAGGAGGGTGATGTGCCAGACATGACTGCAGCATGTAAATGTAGATATGCTTCATTGAGACAACTGCCTGTTTAACAAGGTGTGTGTGGTAATGGCTATTCTGCATGTTTTAAAACTGACAAGACAGTGCTCTGTTTGTGAGTGACCCCCATGTGCAGGGCCATCCGTGGACCAGTCAGCGTGTGGAACCATTTCTTTCCTCTGTTACTCACTGAACACACATCTGAGAACAGCAGGAGCATAGTGTGAGGATTGCAGCCAGTACATGGTGATAGTGATGAGTTACTGCCATCGCATCCCTGACTGGACATATGTCACATGATACAGTGGTATGACAGACACTGTCTGGGGTTCTCAGTGCCATGCCAATAATGGGCCACTGTTCATAGCTGCAGTCACAAGTCTTCTACACGTTATACAGTTGTCATGCAGTATATATGCATGTGTTGTGCTCTCTCTGCAAATGTATACCATCTGTTATGTTGGGTTGATGGTCATATCTATGCATTCTGTTGTAAGTAATCCAGAATGTTGTTGACTATTACTAAGTCATATTTGTGTTTAAACTGCAACACCATAGGCTGTATGTATGGGTTTGGAGGTCCCGGCAGAACCTCCTGTCCCACTTCAGCTGGCCATGGCACCGGGCACCAGCACATCTGGGGCCCAGCCTTGGACCTCCACCTCTGTTGGCTCTGCACCACCATCTGGTGGTACCACCACTGAGGATGGGGCTTGTCCCCCCTGGGAGCAGGTCCAGATAGGGACTTGTCCGCTGTCGTACAGTCCTGGACGTGGAGCGTAGGGTGCTCAGTAAGGGGTTTTGAGGCCAGGTACACCAGTACAAGGGCAGAGTGTCACATTTACAGGGTGAGGCTGCCCCTCCTAGGCAGCCCCCAGCACTGCCACCTTTGCAGCTTCTTTGGTGCAGTGGTGGCTGCCCATGGCTGGGGACTTCTGTCGCACTGTTTCCATCTGGAGGCTCATGGGCTTGTGAATGCCGAACACCCCTCCCCATCCAAGGTGTATCCCCCCACGTGTCATATACCAACCCTGTATGCTGTCTTGTCTGTCATCCTACCCTACCTATCCTCCACGAGCATACCTACTCTCCTTCTCCCCCATCCCACTCTCACCCTACGGAAACAAAAGGCCAATCAGTTCCTAGAACAGCATTTGCCCCATACATAGCTATCCATTTCACACACGTGTCCACTGGACACATGTAATCCTTTTAATATGCATCACAACATACTCCAGTTATCCTCACCCCTGTCTCTCAGGCGCACAATCCTAGTATGCACATGACTCATAAATGTTCCAGTTTCACGTGATGCAGATGACCCCATTGTACACACAACACTACCAGTCCCTCTATGGTTACCCCATGTACCTTTAACATGATGATGATGTTGCACACAGCACCTTGCAAGAGTACTGTTTTCACATAATGATTGGACAGGAACTGTTGTGTTAATGTAAATAACATGCTCAGAATGATGTATATGGCCAATGTACAAATGTTTGCATGTATGACTGACACATGTCTGTCTGAGGGAGTCTTGATATTACATAGGACAACACCACTACATAATACAAGCATTGCTAGTGTTTCCCTTTTCATTCCTTTGTAATGCTTTGTTGTCACAAGGGGTGTTCCTGGTATATCTATATATATGTATGTATCTATATGCTGGACATAAACACTCACACATACATCTACATGATGGAATACATTTCCTATACTGTTGAATGACTGTGCTGGATGATATGTTTGTGATAAGGTGCAATGTCCGTACATCTGACATGGATTAGTGGTAAATCACAATAGCTGTGTGTGCAGGGTCCTGGTTTTGAGCCTTGCAGAGGCCGTTTATTTTGTTGCTGGGCAGTACAAGGCCATTAGATATGGTGTGATTAAGGCACATTAAAGCAGTTGTGAGTGGATGTGCATGGGTTTGTGCTGTGATAAGCAATGCTAACCTATGGTTACAGTTTCTTACACTCAGTTAGCCTCTACATTGCTTTACAGTGTAATACTCACATACTGGCGGCCAAACAGGCTTACACCTGCTTGCTCCCGCACTTGCAAATGCACTGCATTTGGTGTTTGCATCTGACACTCACACCCCTGTGTGGGAGTGAGGACTATGATATTACCTTGTGATGCCTATTACATCAGATTACATGCCTACAGTATCAGGAATGGTTGCCCATTAGGCGACAGCATGCCGTTCGACTGTATGGAATCCGCGGCCTGTCCAGAGTTTGATTCATATTATTGGTGTGTTCCTCTTACAATCTGCACCCATCTGGCTAATACATGGGAACTGATACTCTTCAATACAAACAAGTAATTGGGTTTTGGAACCCACATCCTTCAGCCAAGTCATGCTACTGCATACCTAATATTCTATCATCTTTCTAAGGTTGTCAGTGGAACATGTGCTTTCTGTCCCTATCAGACCTCTCATACGATTGGGGAAATATACAAACTGAATCAGGGACATGGCATAACAACATCAGGGACACATTTAAAGTATTGGTGCTATTAACCTGACACACTGACAGACTCAGAGCATATGAATTCATACACATTTTTTGAGGTAAATGATGTTTATAACTCTTAATTGTTGTCGTTATTCATTACGTGTAATTCGCCACCTTTCCTCCAAATGTCACTAGTTTTAGGAGAGATTAAGTGGGGCAGAGTTAGAAACCGAGTCAAAATCTGGGACGTCCCAAGAAATCGGGGACAGTTCAGAGGTATGGTCCCTATTTCTTTCCCCAATGGTTTATGTCCTGTCAAGTGGATGTGCTCTTAGGGGTTGAGAGGTATGGGTGTTAGCTATGCCAATTTCGTAATATTACTTACATCCCCGGGGCAGTCGTAATATGACTTTGCCAGCCAACATCTGCACTCCTAGGCCCATAATTGCATACCCATAGTTCCCCCACCTGCCACTCCTCTATAGCACTCATCCTTACTGTGGGTGCAGATGGGGTATAAACACACCATTACACACTGCCCACTCTCCTCGTGTCGGGACACATGTTGTACGTTGTGTCAACCCATGGGTTATCAGGCTTGCACAACCTACTGGTCCATGTACATCTACAGACTGGTTTGATAAGTCATTACCGGGACTGCCTCCAATCATTAATTTTTGGAGTCCCACAAGGGACATTGATGTCTATGTTTCAGGATTAGACCTGGCAGGTCTCTCCCACTGGTAGTGTCCGGCCAGTGGTCTAGGAAGCAATTATGCGTTTACCTTTATTGTGTGTCTGTATGTCTCATCGGCCTAGCTGGAGGGTGGGGGGATTGATGCTACGTGTTACACGTTTGTTTATTGGACCCCTCACCCCCATATGCATGGCCTGTGAACATAAGTTACTCGTAACTGCTGTATCATATTCTAGCTATGTACATGTGTATATTTGCAGTATATATATATATCTATTTACATTACTATATACAGATATATCTGTATATGTATGCATACATGTATATTTATATTTTGCTGTATATATATATATATATATATATATATATATATATATATATATATATATATATATATATCACGACATATGGGTCTATGGGTGTCTGCATATGTATATATTTATATGTGGGTATGTATCTGTATTCTGTCTCTGTATGTATACATTTGTACTATGGAGAGGGAGAGGCTTATCTCTGTGTCGCTATGGGTAGATATACATACACATACCTCTACATATATACATCTACATCTGGTTGTTCCGTTCCTTGCCATATAGATTACACTTTGCTGCAGTGGGACTTGTAGTGGGTGTGGCTGCTCGTTGGGTGATGCCTCTGCCCAATGAATGCATTCGCTTACATCCCTAAGGCTGTCCATATAGGCCCACATCAGCCAACACCTGCACACCTAGACCCATAAGTAGCTACCCATAGTTCCCCCACTTGCACCTCTTCAACAGCATCCATCCTTACTCTGGGTCCTGGTCTGTTCTGGACACACCACTACACACTGCCCACTCTCCACTTCACGGAACCCATTTCATACAGTTGTCTTGGCCCATGGATCATCAGGGTTTCCCACCATTGTATTTCGAGTATGTATACACCGCGGCCAGAATGGCCAGTCTATCACCTTCTTTTGGTCTTGGCAATTTTTGACTCTCCAGTCTGTGTTCCAAGATTAGAATTCACGGGTACACTGTGTACACCCCCGGTTGTATCCTGCCTGTAGTCTGGGGAGCAGTGGACTCTTTACATTGTTTGTGTGTATGTTTCCAGTGTCCGGCTGGGGGGGGGGGTGGAAGGTCATGCTACATGTTTCATGTTTCTTGCTTGGGCTCTTCACTTCCATTGGCATAGCCTGTGAACATATGTCATTCTTGTGTGCTGTTTCCTATCATAGCTGTATATCTGTGTATATCTACGCACACACACACACACACACACACACACACACACACACACACACACACATATATGTATGTATATATATATATATATATATATATATATATATATATATATATACATATATGCGTATGTCTGTAAAGCAATACATACCCCGTGCAAATGCACTTACACATGCTTACTGGTGTTTATATATGCTTGACCTGCTTACTAGTGCCTTATTCATTATGACACTGAAACTTCACTGCAGTTATCTTTTAATTGATATTTTTCAGGTTATACAGTGACATATGTTGCAATATGTTCATGTATGGATTACCAATGGTAAATGGTATGTGATACAGTGGGATTCGGTACGGGAATGTCTGTTCGTTAGGGGGTTGCTCTAACCAATACACTATTGATGTGCTGCTTTATTTGTATATATACCCATATACCCATGGCTCCTGGTTCCCCATACGCACACCACAATGCCTCCCTAACACTGCTGTTATCCATTCTCCAGTCGGATTCATGGTGTAGCCACACCACTACACATTGGCCACTCCCTACTCCTATAGACCCATCCCATCGGTTGACTCACTCCACATATCCTCAGAACTCCCAAACATTTAGTCCACAAACATTGGTGATGTGAGCAACCAAAAGAATACTATTCACAATTTTTGGGATGTCCCACATGGGACACGCATGTGTTTATGTCAAGATTAGACTCTATTACATCCGTAGTCCCGTTAACATGACACTGCAATTAATTCATATGTATGACTATGTGGTAATGCACACGTTACACATGAGAGCCTAATTATGTATGTGTTCGGCGTATTTCTTTTACAAATAGACCGGTTTAGTAATTGACATTGCCGTAGCAGGCAGATCACAGGAATGATTCCATGTGTGAGGAAGTCCTCACATTTGATTATTGTCAGCACAGCACTGACTTTGGACATTGTACACACTTCTGCGTTTTAGCAGTTTCGTCCCGTCCCCCTTCTGCACAACCTATTATTCTATCTACTGTTGAGGTTTGTAAGGGCACATTCATGTTATTTATGTCTGCAAATGGAAAGAATGTGTTTTAGAGAATGTAATTCTACAGTTATGTCTGCATGTGTGTATGCATATATACCTATAATGAACTTGCTGACCTACATGGAGTGGTCCAGTTAGAACCAGCCCATCCATCCCTGGCATGCCTGGCTCCATAATTTCATACCCATAGTTCCTCAACCCCACCCATGTTCAAAATACATGCATACCTTCCATTGTCCACTTGTTATCGCAGCCATGACACACCTCCACCCATTGCCCTCTCCAGAGCATTAGGGGCCCTACAGGTATGTTGTCCCACCCCATGTATTCTCAGGCTCTCCCACCATTTAGTCCTTGAACATACCTGCCCTTGCTTGTGTAATGGTTGAAAGGCCAAATGGTCTATCTATTATTGGGTAGTCCCACCAGGGACTACCCTCTGTGTGTAAAGTAGACTTAGCAAATCAACAATGTTACTCCCACTGATAATATCCTGCCTGTGGTGTGAGTAGCAGTGCTTTGCTCACTCCTGCCCAGCTGGATATGACATACACTGACAGTGCTATATAATACTGGGGTTGCTGTTGATTCCCTTCTCATTCCTTTTGTATGCTTTATTGTTACGTTGTTTTTTCTTCATATATGTATATATATATATATATATATATATATATATATATATATATATATATATATATATGTATATATATATATTATATATCTGTATATACTTATATACATTTCCTATGCTGGGCACTGCTTAGACCTGGGCAAGTGCACTCAGACTTGCTTACTGGTACTTATATGTGTTTACTGCTGCTTATTTGCGCTTACACCTCCTTACTAGTACCTTATTCATTATGACAGCGCCACTTTTCTTGAATTATATTTAGGTTAAATATCTCATGCAATACTCTTATGTCAGTTTTATGGCAAAATGACATTCATTCCACATGGAAAATGATATGTGCTATTGTTGGGCTCGAACCGTGACTGCCTGTTTGATAGGCGGATGCTCTAAACACTGCACTATTGACACTTATGTTGATTCTGCTTGTTTTTCTCTATTTGAATGAATATGATGTGTAAGCTACACTCGTCAGAGGGCAGCAACACACAGATACGCTGCGCTTTGCTTACACCTTCGCTATTGCTGCAATTTGAATGTACAATAGGAACACAGGGCAGGGAATCTAATTGTGGTAGTTCTAGGGACAGGGTTCTACATTCTATTATGGGCTTGTGTGTGTACTACTTCGATTTTATTTCACTGTTAGTGGATACTCTTGTATGCTTAGCATACATTTCGGTATCCACAGACACTGACTTACTGACTTACTATAAGGGGCAGGCTCTACTCGTAGGCATAGTAGATTTTGCAAGTGTCGGGGCATGTTTACACCTCCATAGAGCACTTGTACATGCCCCTTGCACTCGCACACATTTCCTGTGCACGTCAAGGGTGCAGTGGCACGCCCTCATACATATTCATATAGTGCTGCTGCGCCATCTATAGTGAGGATGCTTGGCGCAAGGCTAAAACCATCCTTGCGCCGAGCTTCTTGAATCCCGGGGATAATTTTTAAAGAGTTAGACTCACATAAAAAGTTAATACAGCAACAGGTCTAACATCATGGTGCACTTTACAAATAAAAAAAGAATGCATCTCTAATGTCTGAAATTACTGACTGACAGAAAGGATGCATGGACAGTGCAGTAGTGCAATGGTAGCATTGTTGCCTCACAGCAAGAGGTTCTTCAGCTGGAGTGCCTTCTGTGAAGAGTATGCATGTCCTGCCTACATTCATGTGGGTTTCATAGGTTCATAGGTTCATAGGTTCATACTAGGCTATCTGCCCTGGGGCAATTAAAAGCCTAGCCCGATTCTGTATGGCTTACGCCACCCCTTGATTTGAGTATACTGTGCCCTTTTTAAGGTTTAGTTTACTGTGCCTCTGTCTAATAGTGACATGGGAGTAATCCCTGGGACAAACCTACGATCCCCCATCCACCTATCGAGAGTCTTCTTGAAGATATTCAGTGAGGTGCTCTGCCTCACATGAACTGGAATTCTATTCCAGAGCGAAGGGAGCCTCTGGGTTATGAACCTGTCCCTCCAGCAAGTTCTATTTATTTCTGTGCTGAGGTTCAAGTCCCTCGAGCGTGTGGCTCTAAGGGATTTAGATTTACTGAGGTGGAGCATGTCCATTAATTCTGGATTTGACATAGCTTTGTATGTCAGGCATAGATCGCCTCGAAGTAGGCGGAATGCAACTGAGTAGAGCTGGAGTTTTTTTAACCAAGCAGCATATGGCATCTGTTTGAGACCCTTGATCCTCTTGGTGAGATACTTTTGGGGTCTTTCTAATTGCTGCAGGTGTCGGGTAAGGTACATCCCAAAAGGGGCATTGTATTCTATGATGGGCCTGATGAGGGATGAATAAAGGGGCACGATTACCTCTCTTGATCTAGATGTGAAACCCTTCGTGATGAGGTGGGCTATGTAGAAGGTCTTTCTAACCACTTTGGCAATGTGGTTTTCAAAGGAGAGATTGCTATCAACTTGGGTCCCCAGGTCCCTAATAACTTTCTCTGTACTTAATGGGTTTCCCTATGTGGTAATTTGTGGGCACATTGTTTTGCCATAGGGTATGACTATACATTTTTGGCATTTAGCTTTAAACCATGGTGCTGGCACCAGTTATCTGTCTCTGTGAGACCTTTTGAAGGATGTTTGTGTCAGCTGGAGAGTTGATTATGGCCCAGTTTGCAGTCGTCTGCGAACTTGGTGAGCCATAGTCCTCCCACGTTGCCTGTACCTCGGAAAAGTATATACTGAACAAGAGTGGTCCCAGGACAGAACCCTGTGGGATGCCACTTGTGACCGGTTTCGAGTCTGACATGGCTCCAGCAACTCTCACTCTGTGGGTTCTGTCTTTGAGCCAGTTTGCGACCCATCATGTGACATAGGGGTTTATATTTAAGCTGGATAGCTTATCTATGATGCCCGAGTGGGGTATTGTGTCAAATGCCTTTGCAAGGTCCAGATAGGCTGTGTGGACTACCTTCCCTTCATCTATGGCTTTGGTGACTGTTTCGAAGAAGTCAACCAGGTTCAAAAGGCAGGATCTGCCCTTGACAAAGCCGAACTGGGTAGGATCTGGTGTCTGTAGGTCCCCAATGTCTTTGTTTATGAGCTCTTTGATGATCCTCTCCATAGCCTTGCAGACTAAGCTAGTCAGGCTTATGGGGCGATAGTTTCCAGGGTCCGTAGAGGCTCCACCTTTGTGGAGTGGGACCACTGTTGCTGTACGCCATTCTGTGGGCACATATCCTGTAGTGAGGCTGAGATTGTATAGCTGTTTTATTTGAGGGATTAGTTCCTCTTGGAGTTCATGTAGGACGCAACCTGGGACGCCATCTGGTCCCATGGAAGCAGTGTTTTTTGCTTTGGAGAGGGCAGCCTTCACCTGAGCATCAGAGATGTTTGGGAGGCAGCCCTTTGCCGGGATAGATACTTGCTCTTTTAGGGGGGAGGGGGTGGAGAAGTTTGCACTGAACCTGTCTGCCAGGATATTGGCGATGTCTGTGGGTTCAGTGTATCTTTTGTCATTTAGAATCAACTCAGAACAAGTCTGGGAGTTGCATCCCGGGTTTCTAACATAACTGAAAAAAGCCTTATGATTGTCTTTGGTGTCCTGTGCAATTTCTCTCGAAGCTGGCCTTGGAGGATTTTATGAGGGATCGTAATTTTTTTGCTAGTACTGATCAGAGATGCCTTCCCTATTAGGGATTTTGCTCTATCATGTAGTAGCTTCCTCCTTCTGTTGTACAGTTTATTTATGGCAGGGGTCCACCAGACTGGACGCCTGCCTTTGGATGATTGGGTCTTGGTTTTGTTTGGGATAGCATGATCCATGCATTCCTGGAGATGTCCGTAGAATGCATTTATATAGGATTCTGCAGTTTGGGCCGTAGTTTCCACTGGCCCTGGGGCCTTGAAGGATTCCACTTCGGTTTTGAGAAGTGAAAAGTTCACTTTGAGAAGTTTTTCACTGTGGTTTTCTGGGCTGGGGGTGGGGTCGGGATGTGGACATCCAGTGAAATTAATTTATGGTCTGATCTTACCAATGAGGGATATACTTCTGGTGTGGAGCATAGAGTCCCCATGTTGGTAATGATCAGGTCTAGTATGTTGTCCCCTCTTGTGGGAGTGGTGACTAGTTGTTCCATAGCATTTGAGTTTATAATTTCCAGGAACCTTTGGGCTAAGGTGCTGGGGCTTGAGTAGTGCTCCCAGTCAATGTTTGGGTAGTTGAAGTCGCCCAATATAATGGTGTTCGGAGAGATCTTCATATTCTCCAATGTTTTCAGGAAAGCCGAGTGTGATTCCTGACTTTGAGAGGGTGGTCTGTAGGATGCTATAAACTGAAAAGCAGTCTTGCCCACTGTTAGTTGCACATGGATGGTCTCTGATACTTCGTGCAATGCCACTAACCTGGAGGTGTGGATATCCTTGATAAATATGGAAACCCCCCTCCTTTTGTGGTTTGGTCTGGGTTTTGGGGCCAAAAAGCATGATATGAGCTATAGCCTGGTAGTACTGGGGTGCTCTCTGGAGCCTTGAACCAGGTTTCTGTCACTGCACAGATATCGATGTTCTCCATACTGAGGAGAGCTTCAAGTGCATGCATCTTGAGGTTAAGACTTCTGGCGTTTAGCAGCATTACCCTTAGTTTCTTGTTCCTTGTGCTGTCTATGGGGGTGGGTTTGACTTTTGAGCCTTGCCTAAAAAAGGCACTATGGAGGTGGCAAGAGCCTTTGCCAATATCCGAAAGCCCAGTGGTGACAGGTGCAAGCCGTCCCTAGCGAAGCAACGTGGCTTGTCGAGCATGTCATCCCAGGCTGACAGACACTGGATCCCCTTTAAATGACACCAAAACTTTAGCCAATTGTTAAAATTGATCATTTTGTCTTTGTACTGTGGCATCATTCTAGGTGAGGGTAAGATGCTGCTCAAGGTCAGGGTCATACCGGCCTGGGATACATAATCAGAGAGCTCCTCTATGTCTCTTTTCATGTAGTCCAGGGAGGTACGTCTCAGGGCATTCACACCAGCATGTACAATGACTGAGTCATATTTGTATTTGCTTTGGAGTGACATGAGTGCTTGCGTTATGTGGTGGATCCTAGCACCCGACAGGCAGCTCACAGTGACCTTCTCTTTATTCAGCCTGGTGAGCGGGACGTCAGTGTGTCTGACAATAGAGTCACCTATTACAAGAGTATCAGGTGTGTTATTCAGCCTTAAGGGCTGTGGCTGCTTGGCACACTGACTTTGTGGGTTATGTGTTGTGTGTGTTTTGTTTTGAGGTAGCGTTTGCTTGGATGTCTGCTTTGGAGGTCTCTGTTGCTTAGGTAGATTTTTATTTAGAGCCTCCAGTATGTTTTTGTGTATTTATGTGTTTGGTTCGCTGATGTGGTGGGACTATGTGATACTGGAATTGTGTTGTGTGAGGTTACCTTCTCCTCCTGACTGGTTACACCAGTTTTGAGATGAAAGAGCTCAGCCTCCAGTTTGGCTAAATAGTTGCATCTCTCACATATATTTGAACCTGTGTGGAGGAGGAGAGGGTTGTCCGTGTACATGAGACAGTTGTAACATTGCCTCAAAATTCCCAGATTCACCAGCTGGACTGGAGAGGAAACCATTGACTGACCTTTGGACATGCTAGAGTAATATAGGGAAACTGAATTTAAGACGGATCAATAGAGGACAGGGTAATCGTAGAGAGTATAAGAGTAAGTAGTGCTTATGGTTTAATAGTGCTAACTTGTAGGATTACTTAATTGGACCAGTGAAGGGCCTTAGAATGAGAATATGGTGTTTAAATTGAGAGATAGAGCAGTTCTAAGGGAAAAAGTCAAGAGCAGACTTTGTGGAGCCAGGAATAGTTTAAACCCAATTAGGCGCTGCCGCTGTTGCGCTTATGCACAAAAGCAGCAAAACCACGCAAAAGACGGTTTTAAGAGAGGAAGATGAAGGAGTTTTGGAATTGACCCAAAATGGCCAATAAAACTACAGTTTCAAGTCAGTAACCACTCCCACAGGGGCAGGCAGGCTGCTCAATGTTTTTCACTGCCACTGATCAACTGAGAGATTTCCCTTTAGCCCAAGCAAAAAATGGCCTCACAGAAACTTACAAACAGTTCAAGAACAGCAAGCCTGTAACTGAACTTTTTTAAATCTCAGAAAAGTGGGAAAAAAGCAAGTTTTTTTTTGTTTTTTTTTGTTTTTTCAGAGATAGCAGAGGTTCACAACTATCAACAAGTTATAACAGTGCAGTAAATGACCCCACACAAAAGTGCTAGGCTCTGGTTTTCTCCCACATTTCAAAGACATGGGTCTGGAGCATTTTTCCCTGGGTCTCTACTGGAAATTGTCTTTGTTCATAAATAAATTTATGCCTACAGAAATAAGAAGAGACATCTGTGATGTTCTGTCAGCTCAGGAACAGGTAAGAGGTAAGCTGGTATCTGTGTGATTGTGTGTCTGTGTGTGTGTGTGTTTGAATGTGTGCATTTGTGTGAGAGAGTGACTGAGTGGGGGTGAATACACTATGAGATATATATGTCACCAGTGTTGACTACCACAGGAAGGTGCTAATTTGCACTGGTGGAACTTTGGGGCAATTCTGAACATACATATTAGCCAATAATGAGATCTTTCCTCATTATGGTTGACATGTCTCTGAATGGCAATTTCCTGCATCATTGGAACAGTCCTTTTTTGCTGCAGTACTCAGCCACCAGCAAGAAGCTTCTTTGTGAGTCAGATATTTTCTGTCATTTAGAAAATATATTGGAGAAAAAGCACTCTGGGTATGTAAGAGACAACATGAGGTAGCTTAAAGAAAGAGGACCCACCATGAAGCCAGAAAAAGTGAGCTAATGCACAGAATTGCACATTGGAATAGAAGAAAAGCAACAGCAGTAAACAAATATATTTTAGATTATGTGAAATAGACAGCAAAACTATTTCAGTATCCATAGAAAATGCACTAAATGTAGTCAGTGAAACTCTGAACATTGAAAACAAAACCTACAAAAGTATTGTCCTTCACACCAATTGAAGAATACTCCTTGATGTATGAAAAAACACCTGTTGAATCATGGAAAACTTAAGACTGAAAATATGCACTAAGAAGCCATCATAGTGATAGATGCAGCAGCAACTATTGACGGTACATTGAACACCCTGTTTACTGAGTGTTTTCAGATCTCTTCCCTGAATATTGTCTGTCTGGGGCTATTTTAGTAATTTGTGAACCTGTGTGGGCATGTAGGGGAAGGCATTGGGACATTACATTTTCAGGGACTGTTACTTGCATAAGTAACTATACAATCCCATTGGACTTAGACTTCTATCCACAAAAACGACAAAGGAGCAAGCATCTTGAATTTTACTGAAGAAATAAACTGTTTATTGTTATTTTTATGTCTCAATATGTTTAAATATGAAACACTCCTTTTAGGTCTGAAATCAAATCAG
The DNA here is from genome assembly GCF_019279795.1 of Protopterus annectens. NCBI lineage: Eukaryota > Metazoa > Chordata > Ceratodontiformes > Protopteridae > Protopterus > Protopterus annectens. The sequence continues at coordinate 1,232,320,502 of NC_056733.1, forward strand.
TGTTATGTATTTGTATGGGTAGCTTTTGCTTATGCTTAGATCTGAACACAATTGAAAGCTACACCATTCATTTTCGGATATTTTATACAAGTTCATTCTGTCCTTTTAGAAAGGCCTTTCCTGTGAGATGTTCATACTAGTTTCAAATGAAAATCTCTTTGTTCTCTAGTACATCAAGATATTCTTATGACATTACAAAAAAAGAATAATCTCAATTTCATTTTGTTTTGAATAGCTAAATTACGTTTACAAAAACTTGGCAAGAGAATTTCACATATGGGTATTCTTAATTAGAGCATGTAAAATATGTGTATTTTGCTAAATCACATAAGAAAAGTTGCAGCAAATATTACTTTCCACAGAAAGTGTTATTTTGGTTAACATTTTATATGAACTCATCGGTTATATGATTATGATACATACTACGTTTATAAGCTTGAAAATCTAAAGGAAAATAGACATGTTTATTAAACAAATGGCAAAACTTAGATATCCAAATGGCTATATAAGATTACTGGTGGTACCTAGCAATACAAAAAAAAAAAAAATCTCAGTAACTGTTATTCAAAGTATTATAGAAAACTTCTCATAATAATATATCATGACCCTCAGATAGAGGATGCCCTTAGCTGATCATTCCAGTTGTTAACACAACTATGCATTACTGTAATGCAGTCTACTGCACATGAGTTTAAAGATAGGGGATCATATGTCCACTGGAAAAGCATTCTGTATTCAGGAGAAATAAACAGGGCTCTTGTTGTGATATGAGGCCATTATTGTACTCAGAATACTGAGCAGTTCACCTCAGAACCCTCGGTATAAAAATGTAAAATGTCAGAATGGCAGTAAAGGCATAAGAACTAAAGCCAATCTGTCTTGTTTTTGAAAAGCTATGTCTTTGTCACACGTTGTGATACCATTGCAAAACTTTCAGATAACAACAGGGTATTTACCTTCAAAATAAACCTAAGTCTGCAATTCATAGCTTACATTACACCTTGGAATTTGACTGCATAGTTTTAGTTGTACAAAAACATGTCTCTCTACCCATAGTATGTTTCCACTGAAAAAGTATATTTTTTTCTGGTGAAATATACAGGATTTTTATTTCTGGCATAATTACAATTTAGTGCACATATAATCTGGAGATTAGTTTTACCTGGCCTTTTGTGGAGAGGTCAAGTAAACCACCCCTCCTCCAAGGTGAAACTAAACATAGTGTTAGAGTGTAAGAAGAGGCTTCTGAAAATATGGCTTCACTAACTTTATATGAAAGAGGCCACATGTCAGTTCCCTGATAGCAGTTCACAATAAAAATTCAGATTTCTAATATGATGTTTGTGTACAGAACACATATTTAGTGACCCAGTGGAATATACTCTTTCTGAGATGGTACACTACCTTTGACTGTGAAGGAATCACATAATATAATGGCCAGATGGCCATCAAAAGATGTTGTTCTACTCAGCTGATCCTGTAACTGCCACTTTCTTTCATACATCACATGACACCCAAAACTGATACCCACATTCTCTATACTTATGATGACTCATTAAGAAGAGAATGAAAAGCATATGGTAATGCATTTGCACTTGCTGCTGTAGGGCACACTGCTTTTACATCCATTGCTACAAAACTTAAATACAAAAATAAATAAATAAATACAAGTATATTGTGCTGTGGTCAGTGTACATTGTTACCATTACTCACAGACCTATTTAATTTTCTGCCAAAAAACAGGAAGAACATCAAATTAAAGTAATAAACTTCAACTTGGAGCTTTCAGACACTAAGCTTTTTCCCCACACCCTGCCAAGCCACAGCAATGCTCACTTTAAGGTGATCACCCTCACCCTGTCATTTGCTTTCTTCAGCTGACTGCCTCTGATAACTCTAACTTTCCACCTCCAAAATAGGAAACAATGCCGCTCATATAACATGGAAGAAATGGGCAAAATGTGGAAAACAGGAACACTTACTAAGTTATTTATTTATTTATTTATCTATTTATATTTGTTGACCGGCAGTGTCCGACTGGATGTAGGTCAATTTTCAGTGGAGGCCCGGGGAGAAAAGCTCCACAGTTAAAATAAACAGACAGTAGTTAAGTTACTTAACTACTATTACTTAACTACTTAATTACTTAGCTTCAATTAAGATGTTCACTTCATTGTTTTTAACAGTTTCTTCACACTTATTTAAATGCTGTTTGATGAGGTCATATGATTCAGCATTATTTGCTATGGCTTTCTGCAATGAAAGTCTGACAGACCTTTTTAGTGTAGAACTGGGTGTGACACAGAATTCTAAACATTTAAAATGAGAAATGCTTCTGTTAATGAGGTACTGTTAACAGTCCCGCTTCAAGGGTTAAAAAATAGGTACAGAAATGTTTGCTGCTGCAGAAGACTGACTGTGCTACAGGCAACCATACTTTTCAGTTGTCTCTGATTTTGCTTCACTGTTTTCCTGTCTCTGATTTTCTGAAAAATCACAGAGGATTACAGAGTAATCAGCAATGCCAGAGATTAGAGTTCCATACTTCTTGTTGTTCAGAAAATGTATGTCAATGCAAAACTTGTTATTTTAACTGCTAAACTGAATTGCAATAATATTTAAACATTCTCCCTGATTTGGGGTCTTTGCCCTCGCTTAATTTTTAGTTATGAGTAAAGAAGTTGATGTAATCTGGGGGCCATACCTCTCAACTGTCCTTCATACTGCAGACCATCATTTTGTCTCATATTTTAGCCATGACCCTGGTTTTCTGGTGATCACTGAGGTTTACAGAGAAGTTAATAATGTCAGGCATTTCACTTTCATTCTTCTTGTTGCTTTAAAATGCATGTTCACACAACGTCTGTTGCTCTGTTTGTCTATAAATGTTTTAAGTGAATTAGAATGAAATTTAAAAGTTACCCTGATTATGTCCCCCCATTTTTTCACTGCACATGTAAAATAATGTAAGAGGTATGTAATGAACCCCCCCCCCATGTCAAGGTAAAAGTAATTAAAAAATGTATAGCCTGGTGAGGGCGGTGTCTACTTTTACTACTGCCCACAGTTTTAGCTAACTTCCAACCTGTATTTATATATAAATTACATGTACTTGCAAAGGAAAAGTGGTCAACAGCACCAAAATTCTTAGCACTCTCTAGTCATATGACTACAAGACAAGAGATTGCTGGGAAAGCACTGTGACCGAGTGCCTTTAGCAATCACCTGCGGGTGCATAGACTGAAGAGTTACCAGTAGTGTCTAGTCATGACTAGAGGCTACTAAATGAGAAAGTAATGTGATGGGTTGTTATCCAATCACACGTGCTTAGACTTCATAGGAATAGGACATGGATTAACTATCCATGTCCTAATAGTAATATCAGACAAAAAAATGGAAAAACAATATTTTTTTTAAAGCTTTGGATATTTTTAATGGGCACTCAACAGGCTTTTACAGTGGGGGCACATGCCCCAGCATGCTCCAGTGTTCTGCCATGTATGAGGGAGAGTGATAAATGATGATGATGTGGAACCTGCTTACTTCTGTGCTTGTGAAGGGCTACAGGGGATATAATTCATATTTGAACTGTATGCGGTATCCATAGAAAGCACTTCTGGTGATCTCCAGTCTCCACAACGGATACCACAAACAGTTCAAACATGATGTATGCCCCTGTAGCCCTTCACAAGGAGAGAAGTAAGCAGAGATGGGAAAAGTGAACATTTGCTATTTTTTGGTATGTTATACCACAGTGAATTGTCTTCTTTAACACAGCATGCACTTCAAATAAAAATTTAATTTTATTGAATCATCTGCCATGCATCAGTAAAATGAAGCAGACTGAGGGTGGGAATGCAACCAGACAATTAGTCTGATGCAGCATCACTACTATTCACTAATATTGTTGTGGGGGCAGGTTCTTCACCTTTTATCAGTAAATTGTTGTGGGTTAATAGCAGGAGTGCATCTATATAACCATCCAAATATTAAAGTCGTCAGCATTCAACTGAATGTTTGTTCATTTTGGTGGGGGGTGTTATTTTGCTTATCGTGAGTTTAGTAATTATTTGTTGCACCATAGAATATATATAAAAGAGGTTCCAAAAGGTATCCATTGTATGTTTAAGGACCATAGGTACACTCCTGGGAACTGTGAAAATTTAAGTGCATCTACTGGATAATAGATAATAAAGGCCAGATTCAGGCAACTTTGCCACATTGTGCTAAGTACATTTGCTTGATGAGTGGCCAAGCAGAGGAGGTGTATAATTCAGAAAAACAGGGTCCGTAATGTGGGAAGGCCAACCCGCACTATCTGGTGTGATATATGTTAATGGCCATATAGTGACATGGTAACGAGCAACATTATTAAAATGAGCCTATCCATGTATGCTAATGAGGCATGATGACAGAGTGATTCATAAATGTATAAATGATGCACAACTGGGATGCACCCTCAACATATTTGAGCTCAGCACAATGTCTGTGTTCAGATTAAGGAAATCACTGAAGAATTTTAAGGGGTGTCACCACATCATTTAATGTGTATCTGCAAAATGCTCTCATTTCTGCTAGTGTATCTTTCAGTGTGCAAAGTCACCCCCACCCCGATGGCAACTGGTCATTCGACCATGCTTAACATTTCATGAACTCTGTGACACCAACACTGTGGACCAGTACCATGCAGATAGAGACTCTGTCCAGGAAACTATCAGCATGTGTTGGCCTCATCTGCAGCCCTGGTGGGAGACATAGAGTATCTATCCCAGTAGATACGAATGTATATGTGGCTTTACATTTAATAACTACAGGGAACTTTTCAGTGACCTACTGGGATTACAGTGGGGGCATCACAGGCAACTGTCTTGAGAAAACTCCATTATTTTCACGATGCCATATTTCAGCACATGGGGAGAGCATAATGCGGGTTCCCAAATATCACAGAAGAGAAAAGGAATTGTGTGCAGGAATTCTATGATATAGCCTATTTCTTTGAGGTTTGCGGAGCCATAAACTGCACAAAAACAATGAAATACAGTTCCAAACAGAGAAGTCACCACAATCCCCAGGCATCCACAGAAGTACACTTTATTAAATAAAAAAATAAAAGACTTAGCGCTTTCGCCTACTTACATTTAGGTATCATCAGAGTTAAATTCACATTTCTATTAGTTCCCTTATATAGCATTGTTTAATTGAATGACATAGTTAATTAAACAAGTGTCAATCCCCTTCTTAAAGGTATAGCATCAGGTTGCATATATTAAATACAGTTAAAAATGCTTAAATAATATAAAACCAATAAAAAACTTGTTAAAATACATCACCTATGTAGTATATCAAACTTGCATTGACCTTAATTTCAGTAAGCTAGTAACAGAGCAACTGTCATTTATATTTGATGATACTGTGGCATTAAGTCTCATCTGCAACATAGTCTCCCTGAATTCCAGTAACATTTTAAAATCACCCTCTTCTCATTATACACCACTCTATCTACAATAAAAAATAAAAACGTTTTAAAACCCTCACACACGTCACTGTTGCAAAAAACTGCATTAGTGGTCTTTTTGTTCTTAATATCCCTCATATGTTCTGCCATCCTGTCACATAACCTTTGTGTGGTTTTCCCTACATAAAATGCAGGACAACTCCCACATAGGACAATGTATACCACCATTTTAGTATTGCAAGTAGATCGCCCAGGACACTGTATGGTCCTGCTGTAACACTAAACAGTCACGTATGGACCTTCGTGCATGTATCTAATATATGGATTCACTTCATAACATTGAAAACTCAAAACACTGAAAATGAGAAAACTTCATAATATAGAAGACCAAAACACTGAAACTTCAAAACACTGAAAACTCAAAACACTGAAACTCAAAACACTGAAAACACATATCATACATATACTGAGTTTAAACAACATAAATCATAGCACTTTCCACCAGTGTAGAAGGCAAACCCCTGCACCATGTGGGGGCTGCGCCCACCACACCCCTGCTACTTAAATATATCAACTCCAAGATTGCACTTAGTGTAGTGAAGTGCAATCTTGGAGTTGATATATATATATATATATATATAAGTAGCAGGGGTTGTGGGGGGTGCAGCCCCCCACATGGGGAGTACAGGGGTGCTTGCCCCCCCTGCTTACACTTGGTGGAAAGTGCTATGACTTATGTTGTTTAAACTCAGTATATGTATGATATGTGTTTTCAGTGTTTTGAGTTTCAGTGTTTTGAGTTTTCAAGATTTTGAAGTTTCAGTGCTTTGAGTTTCAGTGTTTTGAGCTTTCAGTGTTATGAAGTGAATCCCTATTATATATGCATGTTGCATTTACTCATTAGTGACTTGCCAGCTAATAAAAGGCAGTATTAGAAAGGGCAGGGAGTTATTAAAAAAATGATACTAAGATAAGGGTCTATATTATTTAAACGAAAGTTCAAAATGTCGATCGCCGTAAACAGTGAAAATGCCGATAACTGAATCCTGTATTGTGGGGGGCTGCTCCCCCACACACCCCACTAATTATATGTACCAACTCCGAGATCGCACTACAGTGAGGAAAGGGCAAATTTCCCGATCTTCACTGTACCGCAATCTGACAAAACAAACATCGATTATCGGCATTTTCACTGTTTACAGCGATCGACATTTTGAACTTTTATTCAAATAATATAGACCCTAAGATTATTAATCTATAATGTCCTGTAGTAGAGAAATTAATCTTTGTTTGACAGTTATTATTCATATTTTCAAATTTATGTTCATATTTTTGTAACTGAGAGACCTACCTGTTATTGAGATATACAATGTGAAATACTAGTGAAGAAGACATGACAATTCATTGTCTCAATGCTTTTTTATATCACACTATACTGGAAATATTGCTAGCTGTTTGGTAGTAATTATGAAAATAAGCAAGATTTCCATATGTACTTGAACACAGACACAGACATTGCCAACATCCTAGCTGACAGGTTCAGCGCAAACCCCCCCCCCCCACCAAAAGGGCAAATATCTATCCCAGCAGAGTGCTGCCCCCCTGACATCTCAGATGCTCGGGTGGGAGCCGCCCTCTCCAAAGCAAAAAACACAGCATCAATGGGACCAGATGGTGTCCCAGGCTGCGTCCTACATGAACTCCAAGAAGAGCTAAACCCAAACATAAAACTACTGTTCAATCTCAGCCTTACTACAGGATATGTACCCAAAGAGTGGCGTACAGCAACAGTGGTCCCTCTCCACAAAGGTGGTGCCTCAACGGACCCTGGAAACTATCACCCCATAAGCCTGACTAGCTTGGTCTGCAAAGCTATGGAAAGGATCATCATGGACCTCATAAATAAAGATATTGGGGACCTACAGACACTGGATCCTACCTAGTTTGGCTTTGTTAAGGGCAGATCCTGCCTCTTAAACCTGGTTGACTTCTTTGAAACAGTCACCAAGGCCATTGACGAAGGGAAGGTGGTCCACACAGCCTATCTGGACCTCGCAAAGCCTTCAATACAATACCCCACTCGGGCATTATAGATAAGCTCACCAGCTTAAATATAAACCCCTATGTCACTAGATGGGTTGCAAACTGGCTCAAGGACAGAACCCACATGGTTAGAATTGCTGGAGCCATGTCAGACTCCAAACCAGTTACAAGTGGCATCCCACAAGGCTCAGTCCTGGGACCTCTCTTGTTTGGTATATATTTCTCGGAGGTACAGGCCAGCACGGAAGGACTGTGGCTGACCAAGTTCAGATGACTGTAAACTGGGTGCCATAATCGACTCTCCAGCCGACACAAGCATTCTCCAAAAGGGCCTCATAGAAACAGACAACTGGTGCCAGAGCCATGGCCTCAAGCTAAACGCCAAAAGTGTATAGTCATCCCTTTGGCAAAAACAAAGTGCCCACAAATTACCACATAGGTGGTAATCCATTAAGTACAGAAGAAGTAATTAGGGACCTGGGGACCCAAGTTGATAGCAATCTCTCATTTGACAACCACGTGGCCAAAGTGGTTAGAAAAACATTTTATATAGCCCACCTAATCATGAAGGGATTCACATCTAGATTAGGGAGGTCATCGTGCCTCTTTACTCATCCCTCATCAGGCCCATAATTGAGTACAATGCCCCTTTTGGGATGTACCTTACCAAACACCTGCAGCAACTGGAAAGACCCCAAAAGTACCTCACCAAGAGGATCAAAGGGCTCAAACAGATGCCATATGCTGCCCGGTTAAAGAAACTCCAGCTCTACTCAGTGGCATACCGCCTGCTCAGAGGTGACCTGTGCCTGACGTATAAGGCCATGTGCAACCCGGAATTAAGGGACATGCTGCACCTCAAAAAATCCAAATCCCATCGAGCTACATGCTCGAGAGACTTGAACCTCAGCACTGAAATAAATAGGACATGCTGGAGGGACAGATTCATAACCCAGAGGCTACCTTCACTCTGGAATAAAATCCCAGTCCAGGTTAGGCAGAGTCCCTCATTGACTCTTTTCAAGAGGAATCTTGATGAGTGGATGGGAGATCGTAGGTTTACCCTGGGTATCACTTCTGTGTCACTGTTAGACAGAGGCACAGTATACTAACCTCGAAAAAGGGCATAGCAAAATTAATTTAAAATGGGTGGCGAAAGCCAAACATACTCTGGCTAGGCTTATAAATGCCCTAGGGCAGATAGCCTAGTATGAACCTATGAACCTATGAACTGAGCGACTTACAAATTGTTGCATGACATTAAGTGAAACCTTAAATGTTGTTGAAGAATACTGTCTTCAATATTTGCACTTTAACTTGCAAATCTTGAGAGATATCCAGTATTATTTCTTTTGCTAATTATACACTTAAGCATATGTTTTCATATTTCTCTAAGGATCTCAATAAATATGCACCTACAGAGGATTTTTTTGTTATGTGAAAGCTTATGTCTAGTTAACAAAAATGTTCTAACAATATCCCCGGGATTCAGTAAGGTTCCGTGCAGGAATAGCTTATTCCTGCATGGAAGCGACCGTTTAGGAGCAGCATGGCAGCGTGCCATGTATAGTAATGAAGGCACACTGCCTCAGCTACTAAACAGACATGGAGCATGGACGAGTGCAGGGGGAGTGTCTGAGAGCAGAGCTCTCACAATATACATGCCCCCGCAGTCAAGAATTGCCGTTTGGCAATTACAATGAGCAAAACCGCTCATAGGGGGTTGCATACCCCCAACAGCATAGATCAATGCAGAATGTCCAGATATGTACCACATACATCTGGCCTGTTCCTCATTTACCCTGCCAAATCACTGTGATGATCTCATCAATGAAGTCTGAAATAATGGCAAACATATGAGTGTCAGACTTCAAATCAGTCAGAAAATGTACATAAAAACAAATCCTGTTACCCTAGCAACACCCCAAGTTTATAAGAGCAATATTTAAAATAGAATAATATAAACACTTTTTTTAATCAAACAGATTAAATTTAACTGTAAGTGTGCAGGTTTGCCCATTGCTTAGCTACGCATACTGTAGAGTAAATGGCACAAGAAGATAAATATCAAGATACATGCAAATGAAGCAGTACTGCAATAGTGTATTGGTCAGAGCATTCGCCTTCATAGCAGTCATTCTCAGTTTGATTCTCACTCCAGTAAATTCCATTTTCCATGTCAAATCATTTTATGAACAATATTTTTTGTTGTATAACCTACTAAATAACATATATCTGTGAACTGGAGTACTGCATTAAATATATATGTGAGGTGTCATTGTAATAATGTTGTAAAATCCACAGATAAACACAAGTGCTCCATACAGTATATGTACACATGAATCAGGGATACAAATCAAAGGTATAATGTGTAATCAATGATAAATCCATAGAGTGTCCAAATCCACCACCTTCCCAAGAACCATGTTACATTATTGTCTAAATTAGTGTGGGGGTAAGTGGGAGTAAGCACTTGTAAGCTGTAGTAAGCGGGTTTAAACCTGTTTGTGCTGGGGTAACCAATGTGCACACAGGTTAAACAATATTGAAACTAACTTTCTGTAAGTAAATTTAACCGGAAGTTAGCATTGCTTACCGTCATGCAAACCCACAGAAACCTGCTTACAATTGCTTAAAAGTGCCTTAATCACTCTGTATCCAACAGCCGCTGTTCTGCCCTGCAACAAAATAAACAGCCCTTGCAGGTCTTGAACCCAGGACCCTTTATACTATAGTCACAGTAGTTAACCAGTAAGCCATCACAGCAATACATAAGATTGAGGTATCACCAAACAGATCCTCACTATAGGAAAATCAAAATTTACATGTGAACGGAATCTGTATACAGTTTTATGTTGTATAACTTACTTGTTGTTAGTCTTTCAGCCTTTCCCGGTTAGGGGTTGCCACAGCGGAACTCCGGTCCGCTAATGATTGGCAGTTGGTTTTTATGGTGTCGAGTTGCCAGCCCAACGCCCAACCAATGCATGTCTTTCAAATTCCCACACGACCGGGGGAGGACATGCAGGCTCCACTCAGAAGGAACTCCCATCCCAAGCATCGAACGGGAGAACCTCTTGCTGTGAAGCAACAACGCTACCGCTGCACCATCGCGGAATGTTATGTATAACTTACTACATAACATAAATACGTGACCTGGAGTACTGCATTAAGTCCAGATGTGAGGTGTCATTGTAATAAAGTATTGAAATCCCCCAATAAACACAAGGACCCCATATAGTGTATGCACACATGAATCATGGATACCAAACAAATATATAACATGTAAAGAATGATAAATCAATGCCAAACAACAAATAGTGTGCAAATTATGATTAACATGCTAAGCAATGCACACCCCTGGTTACTAGGTGTAAGCAATGTGTAGGCCAGCTAAATCAAGTTGCCCATTCGTATACCCCTTTAAGAAATGTCAACCTTAGGTAAGCAGGTTTGCCCATAGCTTAGCATTTTCAAAACTATCCAATCATGGCAAAGTGCAGAAAATCAGCCCTATTTAAACCCCACAGGTGGGAATACATCTCATAACTGGTTGGAGCTTCCTCCTGTAGGCATTATGACCAGTGTGGGTGAAAGAGTGTGCTTCCAGGTACAGTGCTGGGGCATCCATGAGTCCAAAGTCATGGCAGGACTCCATGTTAAAAACCATGACCAGAGACTGCTCCAGGGCCAGTACCAGGGTTCCCAATATAAAGCGGAAGTCTGGGACCATCTCACCCATGACCTCACTAGTGCGACTGGCATACCTTGAACTGGTGAGCAGGTCAGGCATCACTATGCTGACCTGAAACAGAGAAAGAGGGAGCTCTTGGATCAGTAGATCCAAGAGGCTAGGTGGACGGGCGATGTCCCAGCCATGTGTAAGTATCAGTCTACTACCTGTTTAATATTTGCCAGCTCATGTGTATTATGGATAAGTATGGCTAAATATTCCTCTTATGTCTTTGACAGTGGTAGATGAGTGGGCTGTGAACTGGGAAGCCTATGCCTGTAGATTGCAGAGGCTGTGTCGCGTGGCAGGTTAGTAATAATCTTTCATGTACTGTCATAAGAAATAAATCTAAAAGTAGTAGAAAGTTAATTGCCAGTATAAAACTTGTATTGTGTATGGCATGTACTGAATAAACCAGACAATATGGCAGGAAGAGTCTCATATAGGTTGTATGTAAATAAAAGGTTAACAGACTGACTATAAAGGTCTAACTGCTGGACTGCTTGTGTTTACTCTGGTATCATATGGTAATGTAGTGTTGCAATCTCTTAATAATACTGTTGTATTAAGCACTGTTACCCGCACTGTGCTACATAAATAAAATGTGTAGGAATGTCTGTATACAACTGTTGTAATCACAAGAGGTCATATTGCACAAATGAGAGAGACTTAGACAGAAAACAGTGAAAAGATTGACAACATAATCCAAATAGCACATTCAACTGAGATGTGAAGTGTTGTATTTTTAGCACACACAGCCATGGTTCATATCCTGGGAGTGGTAATAAGTTGTATGCAGAATCATACCCCACAACTGTACAGATATTGTCAGAAAGTCCAGATAATTGGTGTAAGTCCCCTGCCTGTCCCCCTGTCCCCCTGGCAAATTAGTGGGATGATCTCAGAAGTTTAGGCAGCAAATAATGAGATACAACTGATCGTCAGACATCATAACTGTCAGAAATATATAGGTTCATAGGTTCATAGGTAGGTACTAGGCTAATGGCCCAAGGGCCTATGTAAGCCTATCCAACAAGGTTCCCTGGCTTACGCCACCCAAGAAAGTTATTTTCTTGTGCCACTGTCGAGCAGAGACACAGAAGTGATCCTTGGGGTGTATTTCCTATTTCCCATCCACTCATCAAGATTTTTCTTGAAGAGTGCTAATGAACTTTCCTTGACTTAGATGGGTAGCCTGTTCAAGAGTATGGGAAGTCTCTGTGACAGGAATCTATCCCTCCAGCATGTCCTGTTTATTGTGGTGACAAGGGTTAGGTCCCTAGAGTGTGTAGCTTGGAGGGATTGGGATTTCTTTAGGTGTAGCATGTCCAACAGCTCTGGGTTTGACATAGCTTTATATGTTAGGCAGAGATCACCTCAGAGTAGGCAATATGCTACGGAGTAAAGCTGGAATTTTTTGAGACGGTCAGTTTATGGCATTTGTTTGAGGTCAGTAATCCTCTTTGTGAGGTACTTCTGTGGCCTTTCCAGCTGCTGCAGATGTCTTGTGAGGTACTTTCCAAAAGGGGCATTGTACTCTATAATGGGTCTAATGAGTGTCGAGTAGAGAGGAACAATGACCTCTTTTTTCCTGAATGAGAACCCTTTTATGATGAGGTGTGCCACGTAGAAGGACTTCCTGACTATTGTGGTGATGTGACTATCAAAGGAGAGACTAATGTCCACCTGGGTCCCAAGGTCTCTTATCACACATTCGGTGTTAAGTAGATTGCTGCCTATGTGGTAGTTCATGGGTACAGAGTTTTTACCAAAGGGGATGAAACTGCATTTTTTGGCAGTGAGCTTGAGGCCATGGCTCCATAAGAATAAACCTGTCACTCTAGCAACTCACCAAAGTGTTAAGAGAGTAATAAGCAAAGTATGTCCCAACTCCACCCCCATGTTGTGAAGCTATGACCAGAGTGTGTGGAGTAACAGAGTGAGACGTATGTACATAAAAATAATGTGGAATCTGGTAATATGTGTGACAACATTCAGGTAGGGTTAACAAACATTCCCACAGGTCTGTCAGATACAAAAACTGTGCCTAGAAATAAAAGATTGAAATCTTGGACAGGTACTGTTTAGTCTGGTATTGTATGGTAGTGTTAGTGTTGCAGTATCTCTGACTAATAAGGTATTACTCATCACTGTCATCCACAAAGTGCTACATAATAAAACTATCTAGGAAACCCTGTATAAGAGTGTTGTAATTACAAGGTCAGATTGTAAAACCATGGGAGACTTATAGAAAGAATTCAGAGAAAAGATACACATCAAATATCTAAATAGCACACCCGACTGAGATGTACACTGTTTTATTTTAGCACACACAGCCATGATTCAAATCCTGGGAGTGGTAGTAAGCTGTATGCAGAATTATACCCCTCAACTGTACAGATCTGTAAGGAATGTCCAGAGAATTGGCCCATATCTGCTAGCTGTTACCCTATCCACCTAGCATATCAGCATGCTAATCTCTGACATGTATTTTCCCTACTGTCTTTCCCTCTTTGTGCCCCTTTTTCACCACTTTCCTATCAACCCTTTTTCATTTCTTTTAAAGAAATTAGCGGGAAGTAAGCACTTTTAAGCAGCAGTAAGCAATGCCTACACAGGTTAAGCAACTTAGAAGCTAACTGAGTGTAACAAACTGCAACCTGAAGATAGCATTGCTTAAAGGCACACAAACCCACTTACAGCTGCCTTAATCACTCTGTATCCAACTGCCCTTGTTCTGCCCAGCAACAAGCCTTGGCAAGGCTCAAACCCAGGACTCTGCACACCATAGCCAAAGTCATTTACCACTAAGCCATCTCAGATATACATAACTCTGATGTTTTCACAAACATATCATCCAGCACAGTCATTCAACAGTACAGGAAATGTATTTATACATGTAGATGAATGTTTGTGTGTGTGTGTATATATATATATATATATATATATATATATATATATATATATGTATATACATATGCATACATGTATAGATATGTCTACACACACACACACACACACACACACACACACACACACACACACACACACACACATATATATATGTAAGCAGATATATATATATATATATATATATATATATATATGTATATGTTCATAGGTTGATAGGTAGGTACTAGGCTATCTGCCCAAAGGCATTTATAAGCCTAGCCGGAATGTGTTGGCTTTCGCCGCGCCCTTACATTAGTTCCCTGTGCCTCTGTCCAGCAGAGTCACTGAAGTGATCTCCAGGGTAAACTTTCTGTTTCCCATCCATTCATCAAGATTTCTCTTGAAGAGTGTTAGTGAGGAGCTCTGCCTAATGTAGATTGTAATCTTGTTCCAGAGCATGGGAAGTCTTTGGGACAGGAATTTATCCCTCCAGCATGTCCTATTTATTGTTGTGGTGAGGTTTAGATCACTAGAGCGTGTGGCTCGAGTGGATATGGTTTTCTGTAGGTGGAGCATGCCCATCAATTCTAGGTTTAACATGGGGTCCACCAGACTAGTTTCCTTTTCTTGGAGGAGTGAGTCTTGGTTTTGCTTGGGATAGCACGATCCATGCATTCTTGTAGGTGCCCATAGAGTGCTTTAGTAAAGGATTTTGCAGCTTGGGCATCATTATCCTTTAGCATGGGGGATTTGAAACCTTCCAACTCGGTCTTAAGTAACATGAAGTTTGCTTTTGAAAAGTTTTTCACGGTGGTTTATTTGACTGGGGTGGGGGCAGAATGTGGATATCCAGGGCGGTTAGTTTATGGTCAGATCTAACCAGCGAGGGGTTGAACTCCGGTGTGGAACACCAGTCGCCCATTTTGGTGATGACCAGGTCCAATATGTTGTCACCTCTGGTGGGGGTGTTGACCAGTTGATCCAGGGCATTTGAGTTTATAAATTCTAGGAAATGTTGGGCAAGGGAGTTAGTACTTGAGTAGTTCTCCCAGTTAATGTTTGTGTAATTGAAATCACCCAATATCAGGGTGTTTGGTAGTACCTTTATATTTCCCAGTGTTTCCAGAAATGCAGAATGGTGGTCCTGGGACATGGTGGGTGATCTGTAGCAAGTTACAATTTGAATTGCAGTTCTGCCTATTGTTAGTTGCATGTGGATGATTTCTGAAGCATCGTGCTGTGCCACTAACCTGGAGGTGAGGGTATTCTTGATGAATTTGAATACGCCCCCGCCTTTTGTATTTCGGTCCAGGTTTTGTGGCCAAAACGTATGGTATGAGTTGTAGCCTGGTAGTGCTGGAATGCTCTCTGCAGCCTTAAACCAGGTTTTTGTTACTGCACATATATCTGTTTTCTCCATACTGAGGGGTGCCTTGAGTGCATGCATTTTGAGGTTTATACTTCTGGCATTGAGTAGCATTACCCTCAGAATTTTTTACTTGTGCTATTTACTGTGGTGGGTTTGTCTTTTGAGCCTTGCCTAAAAAAGGCACTATGGGGGTGGCAAGAGCCTTGGCCAGTATTTTATATATATATATATATATATATATATAGATAGATAGATATGAAAGAGAACATATATACATATATGACCAAAGGCACCATTAATGGGGGTGAGGCTAAATACCTCTTGTAAGTATTGATATCACCCCCTCCCCCACAGCCAAACAGATCTGCTTTGCAACACAATACCAACTGTTGCAAGTCCCATACCCAGGACCCTACACAACATGGCCACAAGACGTTAACAGTAATCCATCCCACCTGTGAGATGTCAGGATGGTATCAATAAGATATGCAGTACAGTCTGACTACCATAGGGAATGTACAATGTGGAAGCAATAAACATTCCAAAGGTACATATATACACACACACACACACACACACACACACACACACACACACACACACACACACACACACACACACACACATATATACATATATGCAGATACACACACACACACATATATATATATATATATATATATATGTAAATACACATACACACACATAGATATGTAAAGGAAGACACATATTTAGAGGGTGCACAGCATATTGAACAGCCAGTATTCCTACAGTTGCTACCTTTTCAAATGGACAGTGTATGATTCACTCATACAAAAGACAATTGTTGCATGAAACATATACCCACAGAGAAGTCAAAGGATATGACACCACACGCAGGTTTGCATACATAAGAAATGTTTGTTTTTGTACTATTACAGTTGTATATGCCATATCCTATAGCTGTTAGGTCTTTGAAATACATACTAACTGAGTAATGCAACTCTCAAGCAGATCATTTTATACAGTAATCCAAAAGCATAACATATGTTGCTGTCCAGGCCAAGGCCTTCAAGTAGTACAGCAGTAAAGAAAGACTTGGCCAGAGGATAACAATCAATCAACAGTAAGTAATGCAGATGTATAGTTCATCAGCCTCAAATTACTCAACCCCTAGGGGGAAAATAATTAAGTTGCCACCATGAAGATGTATCTGTTACATAACAATGCTTAACTTAAAACATCACTATCACACTGACAAACAGAACAGAGTGTTTGACAGTATGCACTAGGCAACCAATGTTCCCAAGGTGGAATGTATGGAAATATACAGCCATATACCTTAAGACAGCTTACTTTCAATATCCCTCACATGTTGTAACAGCCTAGGTTATATATGGTGCATACCCCTCCCCATAGACTGACTTACCAGGGTATATAACACTGTTACATACACTGACCTCTGGACTGCAGAAGGGCATACATGTGTTGTGCAGCTGAAGCCCACATATATATGAACCCTACACAGCACTGGAATGATGGCAGGAATGGCAGCACAACATAATCCCAGGCCACTATATAACAACCTCTTACTGCATGTCATATGGACAAAGCCTGGTATATAGGTGGAGGACAGAGGCCGGTACACAGGGCCATATGTGAAATAGTGTTGATATACACTGAGAAAGTTGCTGGTGTTACAGGAAAGTCTGCAACATACCCTTAGTCAGGAATATTAAGTCAGAAACACAAATGGATGTAGCCATGTAGTGATAGCACTCAACCCACACAATGCCAGTGATATATCTGACACAAGACATGTGTGGTGGACAGACAAAACATAACAGGCACTCCTCTGGCCATCATGTGGATAGCTCCACAGTTGAGAGCTATGCAGACAGACTACATTCCATGTTAAACTAGTATGTACACACAAACTCTGTAACACCGGTGCTATACAATGCATATAACAACACTACTCGCACTGTCTGTAGGTCTGGAACCTTATACAAATATGTAGCTGGCCTGAAACTGCAAGTCCTCTTGGAAGATGTATTGCTACCTGCTGTCTGTAACACTGCTGCCCACACACAGGAAGGATGTCCTCCATACAGGAAAGGTAAAGGGACCACGCCTAGATGATGTAGGAATTTATAGTAGTGGGTTGCCATGACAGTGGTAATTGCAAGTACTACACAGCATGCTGCTTGCAGGTAGCAAGTGGTGGACACTGACTGGTGCAGCAGCCATCACCTGACCATGTGCATCACCTACACAATCCATGCTGCAATCTATTCAAAGCAGCTCAATCCATTTAGTGGAGAGATACCAAGATAGAGAGAGAGTGAAAGCAAAAAAAAAAAAAAAAAAATACAACCCCCCCCCAAAAAACAAAACACATCCATCCAGTCATCCACACAACAAGCTATCCAGAAGAGACATCATTCCCACAACAGGTATGTGAAGTATATATGCATGTAACTGAATGTAGTACTTGGTCCATAATAATGGGATAGATGCTGTGGAACAATTTATATGTGCCATCAAGTATTGTTGCAATGATGCCCAGCTGAACAACTGTTATGGACGATAGTGTCTCTCCCTGTGGGCAGTGGGCCATACCTCTCAAATGTGCAGACCAGCACTGACTGACAATATGTAAGCCATCATAGCGTGTGTTGTGTAATGCAAGCTATGTATATTAGTGTGGCCAATAGCTGTTGGTGGAAGTAATACTGTTATGATGGACACGTGGGTTCTTGAGCCCACCACTTACAGGACAGGCATGTTAACATGTAATGTAGCATGCAGAAATGCTATAGGTGTGTAATAGGCTTACCTGCAATCTGTCCCTATATATACCCCCCTAATGTTAGGCTGTGTCCACATGTGGCAAGGCAGAACAGTGCAGCTGTGCAGGAAGGAGAGTTTGAGAGTGTGGGCCTGATGTCTGAATGCACCCCATATATATATAAGTATAAGTATACATATATATATATATATATATATATATATATATATATATATATATATATATATACATGCATGTCTACAAATATACAGACACCTATATATATATGTATATATATATATATATATATATATATATATATATATATATATATATATATATATATATATGGATCTAGGACTATTGAACGAAAGTTAAATAGTCCGAATCCACAATACCCGAACGCACTTTAACAAAAGCACTTTTATCAAAAAAGCACTTTCATTAAAGTTCGTTCAAAAAAAAAACACTAAATATTATTTTATGCAGGGGGGCAAGCCCGCCCTGCAGACCCCCCTACTTTTATATTCTCACTCCGAGGTCGCACAAAAGTGGGGAAAAGGGAATTCTCCCTTAACCGCACCATAGTGCGACCAGCACAACCAGCATACATAACTGAAAGTGCTGTTTCGGTGAACAGTACTTTCGGTTATGTATGTTTGTTGATTTCTGCTTTGGCAGAAAGTGCCGTTGGGGATCTGTACGGATCCCATATATATATATATATATATATATATATATATATATATATATATATATATACATATATATATAACTCATAATATATATCTACACACACACACACACACACACACATATATATATATATATATAATATATATATATATATAGGTTCATAGGTATGTCTACATCTATACAAACACACACATATGTATCTAAATACATGTCCCCTACTTTTGCATGACAGTGCTGCATGATATGTGTGAGGGAACATCACACTTATCAATAATATATATATATATATATATATATATATATATATATATATGTATATATATATATATATATATATATATATATATATATATATATATATATATATATATATATATATATATATATATATATATATATATATATACAGCAGTAAGTGTGTGCAAAATGGATGGTTTTGTCAGTTGTGAACCCCATGTTGGGAACACATTGCCTTTGTTTGTGAAGATGGGATTGGGAATTTGGGGAAGGATAGCAGGTATATTTGTGGAGGTGGGTTGGGTTGGAAGATAGAAAAGACAGCCTACAGGGGCAGTATATGACACATGTGTTGGGTAAACACCCTGGATGGGGCGTGTCGTCAGTGATGTGGAAGCCCCATGGGCCCCCATATGGAAACAGTGGGACCAAGGCCCCCACCCATGAACAGTCACAACATCAGCTTCACGGCCCTGAAGGTGTCTGGGCTGGAGGCTGAGCAGAAGGAGCATGCAGACCCCGTGAGTGTGTACTGAGGGCCTCAAGGTGCCGTAGCACATCCCCCAAGTCTCTGTGGAGCTCCCTATGCACCCAACCATGGACCTGACCTTGGGTGACAGGATCATGTCTGTGTGTGCTCCTAGGGGGGCCTAATCTGCTACTTAAGTTCCCTTAATTTAATGAGGTCATTCCATGGGCCCCCTCTTGTATTTTTTCTAACTGTATCCAACCCAAGAAAACTAAAACAATGTTCAGTTTGGTGTAACACATGCTTGGCCAGGGCATTTTTAAGATTCCCTTTCTTAAAAAGGTAGTGTAGGACCAGTAGATGATGTGATGTGGCCTGGTAACATGGCCAGATGAGGTGGGAGAGGTTGTTCTGGTGGCAACTGTTCCCTAAACATGCTATTGTGTCACTGTTATAGAACATATGTGGGTAGTAATAGTCCACACATTCCTGGATTATGTCCAACAGCATGCATAGATATCCCCAATAACACAAAATAACAGATGTGCAGCAATCACATAGCAAACCACATGCATATATGGAACCATGGTGGCCCTTACAATGGCATGCAGGTGACATTGTCTGTAACAGGCCACCAATGATAGTGTCCCCACAGGGAACATGACTACAAACACATAGCACAAAGCGTTGTACAATACGATATATGTCCCAATGGTAGGTATTCTGTAGACATACCTATTGAGTTGTGTGATCAGATTGTTGTTGCAGATATGGTGGGAGGGCGACAGAGATGTGTATTAAAAATTATGATAACCTTGCTGTATGAGGTCCTCAGACCAGTTTCCATCTTTATGTCTTTCAGGCAAGATGTCCCGGGAGAGGCTTCCCATTTATACAGCGGAGGAGAATGATGTCATCATCTCCCACCTGGTGTAGCACTACCAGGTGTTGTTTGGCCGAACAGCCCATGAGCAGCAGGAGTGGACCGCCCTGTGGAATGATCTTGTCCACAGGGTAAATGATGTCGGCCTGCATAACCGCAGTTATGAGCAGGTCCGGCATCATTGCTCAGACCTACTTCGCAATGCCCGTCTACATGCTGCTGTAGTCAGGGGGTATCAGCTCGCAACAGGGGTGGCCATGCCATCCAGTCCCCCCAACACATGTTGAAGAGCTCCTTCCCAGCCTCAGTGCGGGTCTACTTCACTATGTCGAAAGCCGACAATATCTAAGCTGATATTGTCGGCAGCACAACATCAAAAGTGCAGAATGTCATGCAGGTAAATGGAAATCTCCATAGGGGGAGATTTCTGTTTACCTCAATGTAGTGCGGTCTCGAAGTTGGAATATTTAAGTGGGTGGGTGTGGGAGGGCTTGCCCCCCTGCCTACGCTAGTTAGTTTTTATTTTTGTTTGTTTGTCTTTTTTTAATGTTATTGAATGTTTTACTACATCGATCACTAGAGGCCGACCTTTAGTGATTCGATGTAGTAAAATTTCGATAACATGATATAGATGCCCTCAGGGCATCTGCCCACCTACACACACAACACCTAGCGGAGAGCATAGCGGAGGTGGGTGCTACCCACACAATGGCAGAGGAGCATGCAAGTAAGGCCACAGGGCACATCAGTAGACCACTGTTGTGTATCCATCTGCATATGTAGAGTTAAATCATGCATATATGAGATGACATATATGTAGTCTGTTGCTGCATAGTAATAATAAACAGATGTGCATAATCTGTAGTGTTGTGGGCTTGTACTGTTGATGTAGTGTAATGCTGCACCCACCCTGTACCAATGCCACAGCTGTGGCTACTGACATCACATCTCTCACACACTTATGTAGGTCCCTCTGGTATACCTCCAAGGCAGCAGCCTGTAGCTGGTGAGTATGGTGTTTGTTCAGGTTTTCCAATACACCGGTTGTGTTATGGCCATGGTATATTCCATGCACACATTTAACACACCTACCCATAATGCATGTCGTACATGTTCACGTATTGTTGCTGTTAACTGCACTGCATCATAGTGGTCACCATGATGGTGTATCTGAAGGGTATGTCACACTCCTGAAATATAACTAGCATCATGTCATTACAGAATGTGTGCACAGAGATGAACATAATGGTGGGACAAATGGCCTACAGTAGGGACATGTGTGAAACATCACCCTTATACAGTGCTACAGCAGTGTGTATATATATATATATATATATATATATATATATATATATATATATATATATATATATATATAGATACATATACACAACTGTTACAGATCTACACTATGGCATATCACAATACTGCAGTTCACAACTTTTACAACCTGCAATGTGGTCCTAACATGAGCAATGAGTGCGTAATATGGAATTGTATGTTAGGACAGCAAATATGGGGAATACATACCTTCACAGACACTGGAAGCATATGTGTACACACACTCCAGATACAATATAGTGGAAGCAGCTGTTGAGGTACTGACCGCATGCATTTGTCATGAAAATGCACCTTTCAGCAAGTACATATCCCCAATGTCACACCAAGAAAAGGTCTGCTGACCAAGACGTTTGGCCATCAAATGTGCCCACTTACCTGCAACAGAGGCAGCCATGCCTTGCACGCATCTTACATGCCATGGCATGAACCCCATACTCAACAGGTAGCACCCATGAGTTGGACATGTAGCCATACGTCACCATTGCATATACCATGGCAAACAGTGCAGACAGTCATGTATGTGGTGAGGATGTATGGGACAGGTATAATGTAGGAAATAGATGGCCATCCAAGACAGATGTCACATGTAGCAAACCGGTCATGCAGGCTGCCTAGTAACATGTCACAACACTGAGGGAGTTGCTGGAATGACTAGCAAGTACTAGCTGTGCAGTACCCATGTTAGCAATTGCAAGGACTTTGCAAATGTGTGGCCCATGGGTTAGGGTAATCAGATGGGGCAGTTGTACCACAGGAAACATCAGCCAGGCCTCTCTACAGGTAGCATATGCATAACAGAAAAGGTCCCCAAAAGGCATGGGTTGCAATGTGTACTGGTGTACCAAGACCATGTTGGAAACCTACAGACAGTATCACATAAGATACATGTGCTGCACAACCAACACCTCACCCCACCTTAGGCCCACCATCCCCATCTGTACCGTGCCAGTGCCAGTGTACACCTGTATGTTTGCCATTCATTAACTGGGACTAGGCTGTTACACGTGTTCAGTGTTTGGGACACTGCAAGCTGACACACATGTGTAAGCCATAGTTGTCAAGCATCTGCAAAAAGGCTGCTGGTGGGGAGGGGATGTCCTCATGACACAAGAGTGCACTGCAGAAGGGATCCAAAGGATGCTATGAATGGCTGTATCTGCACACAGTCAGGGTCAGGAACTCTGGCAGACATAACACTGACTCCACAGCAATAGTGACGGCAGTGTGTGAACTCCAAGGGATGTGCACATGAGTTGACATTGCAATCATGCAGAGTTGGGAACATGTGTAGGGCAGACTGACCAAATACTGGCAAATGCAGATGGCCCATGCTAGTATACCCCTGCCAGGAATAATGACTGCTGTAGTACACATAACAGTAAGTGCAACAAACCATCATGATAAGGGCTTGCACACATATGCACCCACAAAGTGTATGCATCTCAGTCAGCATCAGCATAACTAACACATTTATTTGACACTGCATTTGATTGTACAGGACATATATCACATATCAGGCTCCTGTAATGTTAACATATGCAGTAATGTGATCCCATTGCATATCAAGGAAGAGGGCGTCATATCAATTAGGGTGTGTACACTCCCCATAGCCATGGTAAGGTTTGACGGTTGTCAGTGTAATTCTATCGTATTGGTCATACATGCACCACTGATGATGTCATCTGTAAATCAGACATCAGGCATTCACAAATGACATCTATCCACATATCATCCCAGGTATGTGTCGGGCAAACACATAGGGGCTGTGAGCAGCTGAGCAGACATAACTGACACAGTAATACACATTCAGCAATGGTGTGTACACCTGTGAGATATGGTGCACATTACATGCCAGGGTGCTGAACAGGCGCACAACAATACTGTGTACATGGGTGCAGTGTTTTCCAGGGGAAGAGGCACCACCTACTAACACAGCCCATGCATCACACACATGTATACTGTTGCTAGCATGGATTGACTATAGCTGCACTGCATGCTGTTGAGTACCATATGTTATGCATGTTGACAGATGGGTAATGGGTGGTCTGTGTGTAATATCTTCATGCAACCTCACCTATAATTGTGTGTGTGGAGGTGGGGGTGGGGAATATGGGGGTTATTTTGTCTGGAAGTGTAATCTGGTGGAGTGGAGGGGGGTTGATGTATGTAAGATGTGTGTGTTTGTGTGTGTGTCCATGTATGCACATATGTGATTGTGGGGTTGTTCATACGTCTCAACTTCCCTTTGAAATCATGCAGTACATGGACATGGACTGACACATGAGACACCAGGAATACTTGTCTGATATGTAATCTCAGGACAGCTGATAGTATCATAAGGTTTGTAGCATGGAACATGCATTGGGAGGGAAACTAGACACCAGGTATACTGTTATAATTGCAATCAGCAGAAAGGTGAAAGAATACCCACTTATGCAGCACTACAGATGCATTGGGGAATTACTAGACAACACCAGTGAGTGTATCCAAATATTACTGTGTCCACATAATAAGTTAATAGAGCAACAGATCTTGCATCTACTGAGCAATAGTTATGTATGACACTCCAGTGTGTGACATTATTGAGTGACTGTAGTAGCCCCTAACATATTGGGGCCATGCTCACGATGTCTGGACAAACCCAGGGTGAACACTAGATGACAGCAGTGAGTCCTTATAAAACAGACTCCAGTCAAGTCAAAGAGATAATGGAGTAACAGGTCATGTTTTGTGATCACTTGTCTAGGCAATCAGAAGAATGATACGTTAATGATTGGTATTAATGAGTGTAAGTTTCCAAGTGTGATGCAGAATGGGGAACTTAAGAGAATAAACTAGGGACAGTCTGTAAACTCAGGGACAGGTAGGTATTATGGTGGAATGTCAGGGTGTGGGTGTGTGTGTGTGTGTGTGTGTGTGTGTGTGTGTGTGTGTGTGTGTGTGTACTGTTGTGCAATGATGTACAGGTCTTAAAGTGCATTTCTTGTTTCCTCTCACAGGTGTCGAGGTGAGTCAGGGTCCCTCCTGCAGGCAATCTGATGATGTCCATACAGACACTGAAAATGATGATAGGTGTGTTGAGGCACAGGCGGGGTTGTCCAAAACTGTGCCATCATTTGACATCCCCCTGTTATCCGCTCCATCTACGCACACAGTTACAGTGCCTATAGATACCCCATCACCAGTGGCCATAGCAGAGGGACAGTTGGTGGTTGGTGGTAGTGCACAGGACAGTGTAGTTTCTATGGCTGCTGTGTCTGGGCGCAGCAGCCATAGCCAGATGTCCAGCAGGGTACTACATAGGCAGATGTTCAGGGGTGCTTGTGGGAGGGCTGCTGGTCATTGTGCCCCTTGTAGAAGTGCCATATCTGGTAGCACCAGATACATGTTTCAGGCTGTCATGGAGGCGCAGGCACATATGGAACGATACACCAGAAAGGTTCTGAGGCTGCAGAGGGCTGCTTTTTCAGCTGTAAGTGACACCATCTGTGATTTTGCAGGTGCCCTTCATTATATTACAGAGGTCATGGATAGATGGTGGGGTGAGATAGTGGGACTCCTTGACCGTGGAATGTCCATGCTAGACCATGTGGTGCGAGTGGTGTGACTGCCACGTGGATGTAGGCCAGCAACACCAAAATCTGGAGGTCGACGTGGACGTGCAAGGACACAAAGCTGCTCCCATATTGGCAGTACCAGCCCCAGCACTCTAGGGGAGGCACTGTCCACACCACACTACAGCAGGCCAAGTACACATGGCCCTGGCTAGTCCCAGGAGGGACCTGGTTCCCGTGGACATAAGTAATCATCGGGGAGAGTAGCATATCGAGGCTTGTACTTGTACGTAGAACCCCTAGCAGGCACAGTTCTCATGTCCATTGCCAGAGGCAGTGAGCTACACATCCTGCCAGGTATGGTCTGCAGCTGTCCACAACACACCTGTATAGGGCAGCCACATGGCAGAACTGCATGCATGCATACTCAAACACAATACAAACACACCTAGGGCAACCCCATACCTACACACACCACATCACCATGGCCATATCAGTAATTAAAATCCCTCACTCAAACACATGGTGTCAAATGTATGGCCCAGCCTAAGGTCTCTGGCAAACCAACAACACACCCTGTGCATATGATGATACCTGTGCCACATACCTGTCATCTATAACATTGATGCAGGGACAGGCTAATATGGTTTTGATGCACACGGTGACTGTACTACAGTGTACCAATGCACTGCTGTGTAACATGTTGTCAGCAGTAACATTTAATGCTTACATGTCAGGTAGTGTAGCTGTCCAGCCATGATGCATTATAGCTGTTATTAACACTGAGTGATTGTGGTCTCCATAATGTTATCCATTTGTGTTGTAGGTGTCCATGTGTCAGCAGGAGGATGGTATGTTTTCATATCTCACAAGGGGTATGGCACTGTGGTGACACCTTGGCTGTGCCATATCCTGGGTACAGGTGAACACATGTCACACGTCTGTATAACAGTTACTGCCTGCCCCACATGGCCAATAGGTCTGGGGGTGGTGTATACAGGTGAGTGCATGGGAGTTGCTGCTAGCAGCCTTTCTACAGTGGACAAGGGTAGTTGTACAGTGTGGTACACACCACTTGTTTGTGTATAACACACACATAGTCTTAGGTGTTGATGCACTACACAGAGAATACTGTACACATGGATGTATTTAATTGTGCAAGGAACCCATTGTAGCCTATGTAATCCTACCAAGCCAGACTATGCAGAACAACACATTGTGGAATAAGCAGTCCGCTAGTTTAATGTCATTAAAGATGGTACCAGCAGGCTATATGTCCCCTTCCCCATTGTAGTGCAAGCCTCAACACGGTAAACATATGTGTGCTGGTATGGGTGGTACACCCCTACCCTTTGGAGTGTGAGAGGTGCTGTAGAACCACAGATAGTGTGATAGACAAATACCTAACCTGTTAACATGAACTGTACAGTATTATGGTCAGCTACAAGGGGGAGCACACTCAACATAACCGCAATGATTTTAGCTGTGTCCACAACAGCCACACCAAGCTATATATACCAACCCCAGTATTGCTGCACACCTATACAGTGGGGAAGAGTCTATTTACACAGCTAACAGTAGTTGTGATGGAATGTATGTCCACATGATGATACCTGTGACATGTTAGCATATGCCACACAGTTCTTGGACAGATGGTCCCCTGGGATATGTATATTCTGCAACCTGAAGTAGAACCTTCCACATACATGCACACCCTGACTTGGCAACACTGGGACTAGACCACTACCTAGGTATGTAGTGCTACTGATGTGTGTGGCTTTAATTGCACACACCACACAGCTTTTAGGATGAAGTGTGTTCCAAGTTATATGTTACATGCAGAACATCCCCAGGAATGTACAGTATGGTAATGGGGGATGTAATGGTTGTATATGGACAATACATAGTGTGACATACTGTCATATACACATTAACAAACACGTAACAGTCAGACACACATCTGAGAGACCTGGGCCTATCAGTGCTAATTACCTTGTAAGTGTGTCCATTGTGTTACAGGTAGGTTGCACAAAGCACATGCATAACTGAGCTGGATAGTGTTATCAGTTACCTGTATGGTTAATGGTGACAGTGGTCACCATACAGTGGTACATGGGACATGTACTGGGGGTACCGTGGCGTAATGACAGTATACCCAGTACTCACACTCTACTGTGGATATTGTACACACTGGAACCATGATGACACTCTGACATACCCACCATCATACATTGACCAGGACTGCAATACAACCCCTTGTCCATCCCAAGAGTGCTACTGCAGGGATATGCATCTAATGCACATGCCACAGGCATAGCAGGGTGATGCATTGTCATGCCTCTCCTATGGGCAGCAGCATCACTATCCCTAATACTGTGTGGCAATGCATATTGTAATAGGAGTATGTGGCCTCAGAATGCTGTACCCTACATATATACATACATGCACACATACACACACTTGCCAGAACTCAGTGGCTATCCCATGCCTATCAACCCATTTGTACAACAGTGTTGTGCTGGTACTGCAAGACCCAGGTAGTCCTTAGGGAGAGGAGCATAACAAGATACATGTAATGTCTGGTACAGCAGCAGCCATATCTAACTATGGCAATGGGTGGTGCAGTGGGTGTGAAGGGCCTCAGGGTATTCCCAACTACAGGTCTACAAACACACAGACACTGATATTTTCAGTAATGCACACATACACATTTGTCAGTACTGGGGTGCATCAGTGCAGGTGTTCATAGGTGTGTACCAGGCTATTGTTCATGGAGAGATGGGAAGTGTAGGGGATGTGTGTACAGTGGTATCATGCCACCTGCCATGTGCCAGCAGGCCACCTGTCAACAGACATCACTGTGGTGACCCTCAGGGTAAGAGTGACATGCATCAGCCAATCCTTTGGGTGCCTCCTGCAGAGAGCCAGTGAGGTGCTCCAGTTGACATGTATGCAACATGTATTCCATAACATGGTTAGTGCCTGTCTTGGACACATGTACCCAAGCATGTTCTGCTCACTGTGGTAGTGTAGTTGCGGTATCCATGGCATGTGGTGCATACAGGGTGTTGAGTCCTATCTGTGACATTTATAACCCAGCTGGGCAGACATATCAGTGTCAGTCAAGCATAGATTGCCTGTACGTATGCAAGATGGATACCTGATATCTGCACATCTGTACAGGGATTGACAGACATCAGCTCGCCAACTAGCTATGTATTAGGATGAATGTGTTGACAGATAGACATCTGACACTGATAGATATGCCATTACTACATGATGACAGCCCTCACAGACATGTGCTATGCACACAGTAGTCTACAGTTATTTTCCACATGTCAGATCATTATCCAGTAGGAAATATATCATGGGACACAGCTCACACACCAGGGACATGACAGTGAGGACTCAGAGTTCATCTTTGCATGCAGGGAAGTTTGTTTCCAGTACTACAATTAGCAATCTACTCTTACTTGGGAAAGCACTGTCAACAGTAGTAATGTAATGATACACTACATGCCAGTGTGACTGCATATAACCTGGGATAGTACCCTTGTATGTAACACATTCACATGGATTAGAGTGTTGTACAAGCCATATATACTCATGTGTCCAAGACAGGAGACTCACACCCCTTGCTACTGTAATGACAGCATATAGACGCATGTTATGTACATGACATTACATACACTTATTGCAGATGTCATTAACCTCTATGTTATCAGACTGGTATGTGAGCACTGGTTACTAGGGCTGAGCCATGCTTAGCAGGTGTCAGCATTGCTGCAATATAGCAGCTAAACACATTTGTGCACTGGTAAGCAAAGCCTACATGGTGTAAGTGCCTGTACGTTTAACTGTACGTTAGCAGCGCTTACCATCACACAAACCCACTTAAAGCTGTGCAAAACTGCCTTAACCACTCTGTATCCAGCAGCCCTTGTTCTGCCCAACAACAAAATAAACAGTCCTTGCCGGGCTTGAACCCAGGGCCATGCACACTATAGTTAACCACTATGCCATGACAACTGTAAAGACAATTGTTGTTTTTCCAATATATCTTTCAGTACACATTTTGACTAGTATTGAACAATTGCTGTGACTTCTACAATTGTGTAGTACTTGTCAGTGATATTACTGTTGCATTACATATGTTGATATATCTAAATATACACATATCAGATATATACGGTGTAATCCATCTGGGAAGGTATACATAACAGTAATGTTTACACATGACAAGGATATGGATATATATATATATATATATATATATATATATATATATATATATATATATATATATATACATATACATATACATTTGTAGATATATGTGTACATGTACATACACATATATATTCATAGATATGTATTTATATACATCGGTATAGTGCATCATATATATGGCCATATATAGATCTCTCTCTCTCTCTCTCTCTATATATATATATATATATATATATATGTGTGTGTGTGTGTGTGTGCATGTACATTTTATATATATATATATATATATATATATATATATATAAATCTATTTATGTTGATATGTGTAGATATCTATAACTATATGTGCATATATATCTATATATCTGTATATGTGTAGGCATATATAGATGTGTATATGTATAGATATCTATATATCTATATATATATGTGCATGTGTGTGTGTGTGTGTGTGTGTATATGTATGTATATGTATATATATATATATATATATATATATATATATATATATATATATATATATATATATCCATATATGTATGTAGATATGTATATGTATATATAGCTATATATATATATATATATATATATATATATATATATATATATATATATATATATATATATACACATACATATACGTATACCATATGTCCAGAACATGGAGTGGAGTCATACCTCAGCACCAGTAGTCTCAACCTCTTGGTGCAAGGGGATGGCATGTATGTATTGCAGGTATATATGTAGACTGTTGCTACTGTAACAGGGGTTGTCTTAACAGAAATATTGTGTGTGGGAGGTCACATCTGCTATTAACATGTATGCCATCAGTTGCTGACAGATATCCTAAGGTCATCATAGTACAGTACCACTGATGTCACAGTAATGATCCTGTGGACTACAGCAGAGATATGACCATTAAATGTGGAAAGTCTGGCACACTCTGGTCAGTCCAGAGGTATACACAGATCCCCTTATTGCGAGACATGTGGACCAAGCCTGACAATGTGGATGTTAACAGCCATGTAAATGGGTATATCACGTAAATACTGGACTATATATGTCCACACAGTTTATGCATTCACACACTCCTGTCTGTCCTGACACATAATAACTGTGACATGTGAAAGTGTACCTGGGATGTCTGGGGCATGTTGGGTAGACAGATTGTTATCATCAGATGTGCCATTCCTGACCGCATGTGGTGAGAACTGGCAATGGACACCTGGTTGACCCTGTACCTATATTGACAGACCTGATACAGATATTCCCTGGTATCAGTGGCATCTGTCCATACAGGTCATGTGTATAAGGCATGGTATGTCCTTTGTGGGTTACATTTGCTGGCTCTACAATTGTTGCAGGCGTCCAGTGGGGAACATAGCGAAGGAGCACTGTATGCAATTATTTGCCTATTGTAGGGATGGGACAGGGTGCCATGTCCTCTGTAGTCCACTCCAATCACACCATGGTTACTATCTGTGAACAATATGCAGGGAACAACCAACATAGTGGTTGTTGCCTAGCCGAGTGTGTTTGTGTATGAGACATGGGTGGACAGTGTTCTCTGGGTAATACAAGGTTGGCCTATATTGTTTCCCAAGCCATGATGTCACATGTAGTGGTATGAATTGTCTACCACAGCCTCTCTGCTGCTTGACACCTGTTATCCTTGTAAGGTGGACATTGTGACATTTAATAGGCCCACCATATAAGAAATTTGCAAAACCCACTTAATAATGAGACCTGTTATTACACACTCATAACTACCTTCACACAGGCACACCAAGTCTCACAGTTGCCATGTCTGGGATCAGATCACCTTCCTAACTAGTATGTCACACTACAGCATTACGCAGTTATAGCACGTGCCACAGAGCTTACTGGGCTAATTCTTCCACAATAGTGTATTTCAAAGTGAATGACATCAACAGGCTTACCAAAGTAGGACAATGAAAGTTGTAGTGATTGTGAATGGCCTCAAAAGCATTGATCCCTACACAGACAAACAAACACATATTATTACAGTTGCCATGTCTGGGATTAAAACTCCTATCTAACTAGTATATCACACTACAGCATTACACAGTTATAGCACATGCCATGGAGGTAACTAGGCTACTTTTTCCCCAATGGTGTATTTCAAAGTGAACGACATTAGCAGGTTTGCCAAAGTAGGGCAATGGAAGTTGTAGCGACTATGAATGGGCTCAAAAGCATTGATCCCTACACAGACAAACAAACACATACAGTTTTACAGTTACCATATCTGGGATTAGAACTCCTACCTAGCTAGTACATCACACTACAACATTATGTAGTTACAGCATGCACCACAGAGATTACTGGGCTATTTCTTCCCCAAAGGTGTATTTCAAAGTGAATAACATCAGCAGGCTTGCCAATGTAGGGAAATGGAAGTTGTAGTGACTGTGAATGGCCTCAAAAGCATTGATCCCTACACAGACAAACAAACATGCAAAGTTTTACAGTTGCCATGTCTGGGATTAGAACTCCTAATTAGCTAGTACATCACACTGCAGCATTACACAGTTACAGCATGCGCCACAGAGATTACTGGGCTAACTCTTCCCCAAAGGTGTATTTCAAAGTGAATGACATCAGCAGCCTTGCCAAGGTTGAGCAATGGAAAGTGTAGGTCATAGGTTCATAGGTTCATAGGTTGGTACTAGGCTATCGGCTCTAGGGCTGATGCATCCCTATCCATGACAATTTCCTGACTATGTCTTCCCACAATATTTATTTCCCTGGACCCCTGTCTAGCAGGGTAACTGACATGATCCCCGGGGTCAATTTCCTATCTCCCATACAATTATCCAGGTTCCTTTTGAAGAGGGCCAAAGAGGCACTCTGCTTGACATGTATGGGCAGTCTATTCCAGAGTCTGGGGAGTCTCTGGGTCAGGAACACATCCCTCCAGCATGTATTGTTCATTGTGATGACAAGGTTTGGATCCCTGTAGCATGTGACTGTTAGGGTTTGGAATTCTTTAAGCATAGCATGTCCAACAGCTGTGGGCTTGACATGGCATTGTATGTTAAGCAGTGATCGCCTCTGAGTACACAATATGTGACAGTGTATAGCTGGATGATTTTCAGATGGTCAGCTTAGGGCATCTGGTTTAGGCCTGTGATTCTTTTAGTGAGGTATGTCTGCAGCCTTTCTAGTTGTTGCAGATGTCTTGTGAGTTACATATGTAATGGGCCATTTAGTCTGTACTGGGTCTACTGAGAGATGACTACAGTGGGACAATGGCCTCCTTTTTCCTGGATGTAAAGCCCATAGTGATGAGGTGTGCCACATAGGTGGATTTCCTGACTGTTCTGGCGATGTGGTTATCAAAAGTGAGAGCACTGTCCACTTGTATCCCTACATCTCTTATCACACTTTAGGTGTTTAGTGTACTGCCACCTATGTGGTACTTCACAGGTACATGTCCCTTCCCAAAGGGGATAATTATACATTTCTTGCCATTGATCTTGATGCCATGGCTCAGGCACCAAGCATCTCTTTCTGTAAGGTCCTTCTATAGAATATCCACATCATGTGGGGATTCAATACTGGCTCCCAGTGTGCAGTCATCTGCGACCTTTGTTTTCCAGAGTCCCTTAGTGTTGGACTGTACTTCAGAGCAATAGATGCCAAACAAGGGTGGTCCCAGGACTGAACCCTGAGGTACTCCAACTGTCTCTTGTCTGGGGCTGGAGTTGGTGTCACCTACATTTACAGTGTGGGTTCTGTCAGTACAGCAGTTGGCAGCCCATTGGGTGACATAGGGATTAATGTCCAGCTTGGTACATTTATGTATGATTCCAGACTGGGGGATGGTGTCAAAGGCCTTGGGGAGGTCCAGATAGGCTGTGTGAACTACCTTACCCTCATCCACAACTCAGAAGACTGATTCAAAGTTGTCAATCAGGTTGAGTTGAGATGATCAGCCCTTCACAAACCCAACCTGGTTGGGGTCCAGTGTTTGCAGGTTGCCAATGTCTTTGTTTTAATTTCCATGATAATACATTTCATGGCCTTGCAGATCAGGTACATCATACTGCTGGGACTGTAGTTCCCAGGATCTAAGGTGGATCCCCCCTTGTGGACTGGGATAACTGTAGCTGTATGCCACACAGTGGGCATGAAGCCTGAGCTGTGGCTCTGATTAGACATGGCACGTAGGTGAGGTGCCAGTTCATTTTGTAGTGCATGTAGTACACAGCCCAGGATATTGACTGGTCCCATGGCTGCTGTTGTCTTAGCTCTGGAGAGTGTGTTTTTTACCTGTGTGGCCATTATTACTGGAATCTGGCAATCCTTCAGTGTTGAGATGGGCCTATTCGGTGGTGGGAGGGGGGTGCAGTTGACACTGAATCAATCTGCCAGGATATTGGTAATATCCTTGGGAGCAGTATATTTAATACTATCCTGTTGTAGTTTAGACCAGATTTGAGCATTGACATTTAGATTCCTGACGTAACTATGGAATGGCTTGCAGTTTTCTTTGGCATCTTTGGCTATATTATGTTCATACCTAGCTTTGGTGGATGTTATGCGGGATCTCAGCTTCTTACTGTGGCTGGCAAGGGAGTTCTTTGCATCCTGAAAATTCCCCCGTTTCTGCCATAGCTTCTTCCTTTTGTTGTAAAGTATGTTTATGGCAGGGGGCGACCACATTAGCTTCCTTTTCTTGGTGGGGAGCATCTGGTTCTATATTGGATGGCACGATTCATGCACGAGTGGATGTGCTCGTACAGTGCCTTTATGAAGGATTCAGTAGTCATCCTTTCAGTTCCCATCTGCATGGGTTTCATGACATTAGTCACGTCTGACATGTGTAGCATGACGTTGGCTTTGGAGATGTGTGTTACGAAGGTTTCCTTACTGGGGTGTGGGGGAGGGATGTGGATGTTTAGGGTGATTAATCTGACCACCGATGGGGTGACCATAGGTGTGGAGCATTTAGTTCTCATGTTGGTAATGACCAGGTCTAGGATATCTGAGCCCCTGGTGGGACTATGGGTTACTTGATCAAGGGCATTGGGAATTATGACTTCCAAGAACTGTTGGGCACACGTGTTGGTACACAAGTACTTTCCCAGTTAATGGCAGGGTAGTATAAGTCACCCTATATTAGGGTGTTTGATTGTATCATAATATTTCCTAGTATGTTTCAAAATGTGTAGTGGGAATATTGGGGTATGGTGGGGGATCTATAGCAAGCTATACAATTTGGATTGCAGTCTGACCTAGGGTTAGTTGCACCGGGTGTCCTTCAGATGCATTCTGTTTGGCAAGTAGCCTGGTGGTGTGAACATTACACGCCACCCCCTTTATTGTTTTGGTTCTGGTTTGGTGTTGGACAGGTGGGGTGAGAGCTGTACCTGGTATTGCAGGGGTGCTCTCTGGAGCCTTGGATTAGGTCTCTGTTACTGCACAGATATTGATGTTCTTCATGATTAGGAGTGCCTAGTGACTGTTAATGGCCACAAAAACATTGATCTCTATACACACACAGAGTTTCACAGCTGCCATATCTGGGATTAGAACTCCTACCTAATAAATACACAATATGACAGCATTACGCAATTATAGGATGCACCAAAGAGCTTACTGGCCTACTTCTTCCCCAAAGGTGAATTTCAAAGTGAATGACAGCAGCAGCCCTGCCAAAGTAGGGCATTTGAAATTGTAGTGAGTGTGAATGGCCTCAAAAGCATTGATCACTACACAAACAAACACAAGATTCTACAGTTGCTATGTCTGGGTGCAGAACTCCTACTTCACACTACAACATTATGTACATATAAGACATGCCACAGAGCTTACTGAGCTGCTACTTCTTCCCCAAAGGTGTATTTCAAAGTGAATGACATCAACAGCTCTGCCAAAATAGGGCATTTGAAATTGTAGTGAGTGTGAATGGCCTCAAAAACATTGATCCCTACACAGACAAACACACAATGTTCTATAGTTGCCATGTCTGGGTATAGAACTCCTATCTAACTAATACATCACACTACGGCATTGTGCAGTTATAGGACATGCCATGGAGCTTATTGGGCTATTTTCCCCAAATGTGTATTTCAAAGTGAATGGCATTAGCAGCCCTGCTAAAGTAGGGCATTTTAAATTGTAGTGAGTGTGAATGGCCTCAAAAGTATTGATCCCTACACAGACAAACACACAACGTTCAACAGTTGCCATGTTTGGGAATAGAACTCCTACCTAACTATCATATCACACTACAGCATTACACAGTTATAGGACATGCCATGGAGCTTACTGGGCTACTTATTTCCCAAATGTGTATTTCAAAGTGAATGACATCAACTGACCTGCCAAAGTAGGGCATTTGAATTTGTAGTGAGTATGAATGGCCTCAAAAGCATTGATCCCTACACAGACAAACACACACAGAGTTGCCATAAATGGGATTAGAACTCCTACCTAACTTATACATCACAATATAGCATTATGCAGTTATAGCACATGCCGCATAGCTTTTAGGGGTAGTTATTCCCCAAAGGTGTATTTCAAGGTGAAGAGATCAGCAGGCTTGCCATAGTAGGGCAATGGGGAGTGCAGTGTGTGTGCATGGGCCATACCCATTCATCGGGAAGCAGACACACAACACTTAGGCACACACAGGTTTATATTTCACAGGTATGTGTATACAACTGTTAGATGACTACTGACTTGTACAGTCATGTTACACAGTTATCACAAGCACCACAGACACTATAGTGCTGAGGGATACCAGAGGCAAATAGCTACAGTGATTGACATTTGCACATCATGTGGTTTTAGCCAATTTGATGTGTGCTGGGTGGGACAGGCCTCATGATGGGTGGGTCTTTGTCACTGCCTGTCACTCTCTTCCACATATCTATGTATGTGTACTTTTGGCCTATTATAGTGTGCTGTCCTTGGATATATGTGTGTATTCCAATCCAATGTGTGTGCAAAGCATGACTGGTGTGTACTGAGAAGTGTGTGCAGAAACATCTGTGACTCTCAGATATGTATAGTCCACTGTTGTTGCCAGGAATGGTCTATGGGAGCATGCCCAGTATGATCTTTCAGTATTTTGTTGTCAGACATGGGCTTTGTTTCTCTAAGTGTGGGAGCATGCCCAGTATGACCTTCTGTATTGAATGTGTGAATCCATTCCAGGTAGGTTGTACTCCAGTGCAAGCTTTTGTGTTCTACACCTACAGCTAGCAACCTGTTTCTGTGGGATATCTGTAGATCGGTTGACAATATGGAGTCAAAATGGGCAAAGGATAGTAGGTTACTGTAGGTAATTATGTCTGTGCTGCTTCTGCTACATGGTCTTGGTGTTAGCAGAGATATTCAGACATATGTACTGTTTTACACTGTGATGTTTTATGTCATCAAGTACTGTCAGCTATACATATTTGCTTGCAGTAATGTCCTGGGTGAATGCAGCTGTGTCCAGTATTGTGGTCTGCAGCCTACATGTTCTTGCACAATCATGCCATTCTGCAGGGGAAGCTGCAGATTCTTGCTGATGGGTCTGTGTAAATGGTTCAGCACCTTGGTACAGTGGTGGTTGAGGCTCCCATGCTTGTACATCCATCAATGTGACAGTATGGCCATATTCTGCTGTGGCCATACCTCACAGCTGTACAGATTCACGCAGGTTACCCAGAGGCAAGGGTCATAATTCTGGACATTACCCCTTCACATTGTGGTTTATGAGCAGGTTTGTAGCCGCCCATTCCTGTGTTTGTAGGCAGGGATAGTATGTGTACACAGCTGAGTTTCAGACTTCACACACTCCATGCCGTCCATGCTCCTAACCCCCCCCCATTATTCTATCATCTTCAAAACATTATGCAAACATTATCTGATAAGTTCCCTATAGCTATCACCTCATTCCAGCAGTAATTTGGTGTTGGTCCACAGTTCATGCAGTAGGACATGGTGGAGATGTTACTGGGATTTGTCCACATGGGCTTGGATTTGGGTTCTGTGGACTGTGTTATGTTGTTATTTAGGAGTCTATGACATAACATACATTGGAAACAGTCACAAACCTTATTGCTGGTTGCGACTCTCTAATGGCAGAGGGACTGTATACTGAAAGGCATAATAATGTGGCGAGATTGTTACACTGGAGATTGTGCAAACGTTATGGTATTGAAGTGGCTGAAAAACACTGGAAACATGAGCCACAGAGAGTCATAGAAAAAGATGAAGTTTATATCACTTGGGATCACCCAATACCAACAATCCAAAAGATAGATGCTAGAAAACTGGATATAGTGGTCCAAGAAAAGAAGACAAAAGTAGCATTGATCATTGAAATCGCCACGCCTAGTGACAACAGTGTCTTGCATACAGAGAGACACACAAAGTCATAAAATACCTTGATCTGCAGGCAGAAAGGAGAGCCATGTGGAAGAAAGATACCCAGACATTTCCAATAGTAATAGGAGCAACTGGTCTTATAAAAAAGAATTTACAATCATATTTAGATAAGTTACCAATTCATGTAACACCATACTAATTGCAGGAGTCATTACTGGGCACATTGCGGGTGCTGCACAGAGCACTTTTGGCTAACATCAAAGAGTGAAAAAATACTAATTTCATGAACTTTAATCATACTTTGACCTAACATCAAAGAGTGAAACAATACTAATTTCATGAACTTTAATCATACTTTGACTTAGGATTGGGATCCATTCCCGTCATGGTATTAGAAACCCAAAAGACTTGGAGAAATTAAAAACAGCAGTACAGGTGAGACACAGGCCTTTGGCCGAGGACTGTAGGCCATTTGGTAGGGATGCAGGCCAGCTGTAGCAGGCTGTTGCATTGTGACACTCCTACAGTCCCAGACTGCAAGACACTATATTCCCCTGTGGTGACAGGGTAGGTGTGCAAGGTGTTAATGCCAATACTTTCTGTCATTATTGATCCATTGGTGTGGATGCTGGCAGGGTGCTGCTTACAGCTAGGGACACACCTGCATGGGACACCTGTTCTGTACGCTGCATTCTTTGGCTATTGCCATAGAGAGGTGGGGGTCATATTGTACTCATTCCCAACAGCAGGGATAAGACCAGAGAGGTACCTGTGGGTGACGATGGGGTGAGCTGGGTGCATATGTGCTATGGACACTACTTGCATCTGACTCACAGATATGCATGGGGCATTCCACATATACTGGCTTGTGCAGGGACATCAGGAGTTTCTCAGTACTTCATACCTGTGACCTTTATGGTCTGCCAGTGTTTGGCCAGATGACATCGGTATTCCATACCACAAACCCAACTAATGTGCTGCTAATCTGTATGTACAATTCCAAAGGTGTGTCCATTTGACAGCAACATATTATACACTGTCTGTCTGGGGTACTTCCACCTGTGTACTGTTTGTATGACTGGGTCCACATTCATGCCACATCCATCTTTCAGATGGTTACAGATATTACTTCCAAACATTTACTATGGCTTACTGCTGGAATGTTTTTGGTTTGGGATGCATTGTTTTTGGCACTGCAGTTGTGAGAACTTGGCCCTGTCATCAGCAGTACTGGCCAATGGCCACCAGGACAAACCTCACCATGCCAACATACTGACCACTCTCACACAATATACAACACACATCAGCCTAACACACGCAGCCCTGCATATTGTACACATGCTACAATCTATCTTGCTACCTTGGCCGGCTCAGGTAATCTGTGCTCCACTGTTATTATACCTACACATACATGTTACTACATTTCTACATATGACTGGGGGGGCACACCTGACACTTGTACACATTTGCTATGGCTGTACTGGTATTTCAGGTACTCCATTTCATTCTGTATTCTGACCTATAATGCTGACTAGAGGCATATCAGTGTACTACAGGTCTTAGGTTTGATTGACCTACATTTCAGTTTCAGACTTCTTACCCTTCAGAACTAATATCCCACTGCCTGACCTGTTATAGTCTGTCTGTGTAGGTCTGGATGGGGGATGTTCTCCATAGCCATCAATCAGAGGCCTTATCACAGCCTTTGTTTGTGTTTGTCTAGACCTGTCCTGCTGGCTGAGACTGTTGTTAGGTATGTGAGCCTCCCTGACTGGCATGTGTGTGTCCTATGAACACACATGTGGCCCACCACATTTCCTGCAGTGAGTTTTGTCACCTTGTCTAGTACTGGCTACTATGGTGACACCAGTATTTGTTACAGATTCCATGCTACCACTGTAGGTGACTACTATCTGCTGGAATCCCATTCAGCCAGCCGACTCCCTTGCATTCTCATATCCATACCATAGATACAGGTAACAAAACATACTACTCCATTTGGCAAATGATAGGGAGAGTGACTTACCTTGTGGCTGTGCCAGTATTGAGATGATGCTGAAGGGCTGACTATGTTGAATGCACATAGTACACTTCCTATACATGGTTAAGCACAGGTAGTGTCATGTTTGGCATCTGTTTTACTGTATGTGCGATTCAGAGAGAGGTGTTATTCCGTGGGTTCCTACCATGTCAGTGTATGTGCTATGTGTTGCCTCTTTGCCACAGCCTGGGCATACTGGGCAGGCCTCCTTCTGCCATCTAGGACAGGCTCAGGTTGTTCCTCCTCTGAGTCACTCTGTGCCTGTGCAGGCCTTGGCAATGGTGGGGGGCTGTGTGGCTCTGCCTCGTGCTGTTCCTGCTACAGCTGTTTCCACAGGATCATATTGTGTAGTGTAACATGGCACATACGATGACAATTTGGGTACACGTAGCTGGTGAGTACTGCAAGACTCCACTGGATATGTCCAGGCACTGGAACCGTGACTTGAGCATCCCAAACACATGCTCTATTATGATTCTGGTCTGTGCGTGTGCCTCATTATGGAGTTTTTGTTCGGGTGTGTGCACATTTCTGATGGGTATCATCAGCCACGGCTCCAGTGCGTAACCAGCATCCCCCGCTAGGTGGCCGTAAGGGATGTCCCCATTGGTAAATCTCTGGTACAGCTGCATCATATGCCAGATGTAGGAGTCATGATATCTTCCAGGGCAGCCACCACACACATTCATTATAATGCCCTGGGCATTGCACACAACCTGGCAGTTGATGGAGGGGAAGCCCTTGCCATTGATTTTAGACCCTACTCCGCTCAAATGGTGGTGCTTTGATGCATATGTGCATACAGTCTATAGCACCCACTACCTCAGGGTATTCTGCTATTTGGTGGAAGAGATGCATATTGCTGGTCAACACCTCACGGCTGTTGTGTGAATATACATGCTCACCGGCATGTGCTGACAAGGCATCCAGGAACTGGTGGAGTATCCTGGACGCTGATGGCTGTGAGATCCCCATGATAATCCCAGTTGTCCTTTGGAAGGTACCTGTGGATAGTACTCTTAGGCCTACACATACCTTGGTATCTACTGGGATGGGTTCCCATCTGTTGCCCTGTGTGTGAGGTGTGGCCAGCACAACTCAACAATTTGGTGTAGGAAGCCCCTGTCCACCCTATAGTGCTCCACTATCTCCAGCTCATGTAGCACCTGGTAGGTTACCCTGGGTCTGTACACTCTTCTCCTTCTCCTCACTGTAGGTTGGTCATCAGCATTCTCATCCTCACCACTCTCAGCCTCTTCCACATGTTGATTTATGATAGCTGCTGCAGCCCCTATCATTTTGTTGCTTTTGTTTGGTAAAATTTCCCCGCTTGTGTACACTGGTGGTGTAGAGTTTGTGGGAAAAAACAGAGGGAAAGGTTTTTGCATAATTTATAGTGGTGTGCTGGGCTGGGTTGGGCTGCTGCCTGTGTAATTGGCTGATTCTGATACATTTCACCTGCCAGCTATGCTAGTTCTCCTTGATTGCCTTCCTACTGCTGTTTTTCCTTCCCATTGCCTTCCTGTTTAATCTCAGGGGTGTGCCGTGCAAACACAGCGCTCAGATGTGCACGAAGCTGCTATTTCCTGGTTTACATTTTTTTCTTCCTTTAAAACATGGTGCACTGTGCGCACACCAGCTTAGGCAATGTAAAGAGTTCTTGGCAGCTTCAGACACACCCCCTTGCTTAGCTCTGCTAACCTAAGGGTAAACCTGAGCCACAGGGCTCCAATAAGCTTACAGTATGCCTGACACACCACTCTATGATGTTAGCTAGCTCTTAGGCTAGCACCATGGTCTTCCTGCACCTACACGGTTGGGTGCAGGCTAGCCATGAGGGGAAATCTGTGATTTAGTATCATTCCCCTCATTTGCATAGGATTGCCTGCTAATGCCAAGGTACAAGTCTGACACTGAGCTTTCCCCCTTAGCAACCACTATTCACTGGCCATGTTATCTTCTGCCTGCCATTGAGTATAATGGTAAAATTGTGATTTTGGATAGAATACTTATTTCAAGGTTTTTTTTTTATTTTCGGGCCGATCCCATTTGCATGCCACTGCCCTATGCCTAAACAGTCAAAATTGGCCCCCAAAAAATAAAATTTATATTTTTTATTTTTGCAACTGCTTTCCATTCCAATGGCTATATATTTGGCCATTGGCATGCTTTACATGTTATATACACCCTTTATTTGGAGCTATCATGGCTCCATTTTGTAGTTTGCAGAAATGTACTTGGTTACTAACCGAGTACATTTCTGCAGATTACACTAGTCCTGCACGGCTGGCTGCCAGCTTCCTGGATCACAATTTCACCTCATTTGCATGTTTTTCACCTGCAAATGGGGTAATTTGCATACAGGAGCTGTGTCCATGCAGGAATAGTGCAGGAGCGCTCATGCACGTCTCAGGATCTTGTTCCTGGATCTCTCGGTGGCCATATTGTCTCCAGCAGCTCCTGCAATATTCCTGCATGCCATGCAGAGCTTGCTGAATCCCAGGGTATATGTTTAGGTTGTAGTATATTCTAGATATGAAAATTTGTATGTGATAGTTTACAAAAATACAATTTGAGGCTTGTGAGTATTTATGGAAAAGACTATGAATGCACCGACTGTTATCACTGTAAAGAATACTTCCTACTGATAACATTGCAATTTGTACAGTTTTAATAGATTTTATTATCCAGAAAATATTTACATTTGTTTTTCTTATGCTTTTTAAGTTTATATTTCAGAAAATGCTCTGGAATGCAAGATGTGTGTAGGCTACTAGAGATGTGATATTCCACACTACATAGGTGTTAATGACTTGCTTACATTGTACAATGACAATATTCTCAGTGAAAACTTTCGAAAGTTGGGTCTTGTGGCAGAGCTCCTGTGGTATTGGGATCAGGAATGGACATTGTGACTATAGGCCCTGGAAGGAAAGAAAAGAGAAAAAAAAACATCACTTAAACTGTAATAATATATGGAGGAAACAGATTTAATACTTACTCCTAGAGACAGAGGAACAACCACATTAGTCACTGTAAGAGAATACTGGATATTTTAAAAGCTGAGAGATGATAAAAAAGTTTATGAAAGTAAGGACAAAAATGGGTTTAACAAGTTTAGCAGGAGGTATACTGATAGAGAACCAACCACAGCAATACAGTTTATAAAACTGTAGAGAGCAACTTAATAAAACATAGCAGTGCATTGATAAGCACAGTATAAAACCATCATTTAGTAACCATTCATTTGATTAACCAGTACATTAAAAGAGTATAAATTACTCAGTTTCTGTGTTGCTCTGACTGGCCAAACTCTGCACTGAATTCTACTCAGTACTATGCACAAATTTTATGTTAGGAAGTTGAATTTGGCAGCTTCTTTAGGAAACACACCTGCTCTTTGTAATACCTTCAGGGTTTCAAGTGTATTTAATCCACCATTGAATTGTGTATTAAACACTTTTGAAAAGGTCTGTGATATAGATCTAAGGGCTAGATTGAACACTAGTAATTCCTGTAGTAAAATGAGAAGTAACATCTCAAAAAATGAACTAGATTTCATTTCACTTTTGTATGATTGTAAAGTCAGAGTCATGAAGCCAGATAAGGGCGGGGTCTGGTTTTCATGGATGAATACCTATATGACAGTAAGATGTTAAAACATCTGCAGTCTGACGTATATTTGACTTCCAGGTTGAATGAGATACATGTAGCTTATAAGAAAATCAGGGGGATTTTGGACGACTTGTTCTTGGAAGGGAGTATTGATTGTAATACCTTTCATTTTTTGTCTATGCCAGCCCCCAAAATTCCCACCATATTTGGTACACCAAAAATTCATAAAAACCTAGCAGATCCTCCACTTAGGCCAATAGTAGATGGGAGAGGATCTATTACTTATTCTTGTGCCAGATATGTTGATGGGATTCTTAAACCTATGTTACATGGTGAACCCCAGATTTGTAAAGATTCTTGGGACTTTTTGGAGTATCTTAACAAAATTGAATACAGCTCGGAGTATGTCTTCCTAGTACTTGATGTGAAAGATCTTTATACAGTGATTCCTCACCAGTTGGGTATTGATTGGACTAGGAATTTTATGTTGGCTAAAAACGCTTCTAATGTACAGATGTATGTTGTGGAGACTCTCTTAGAGTT
This sequence comes from Protopterus annectens, assembly GCF_019279795.1. Classification (NCBI taxonomy): domain Eukaryota; kingdom Metazoa; phylum Chordata; order Ceratodontiformes; family Protopteridae; genus Protopterus; species Protopterus annectens. Next base: position 1,232,364,722 of record NC_056733.1, read on the forward strand.
GGTGTTATCCAACAATTTTTTAGTGTTTAAGAACCAATTTTTTCTTCAAAACACCGGGATAGCTATGGGGTCACCATGTGGGTGTAGTTTTGCAAATAGTGTAATGGCGTTTTGGGAACATCAGTTTCTGTTTAATAATGTAATGTATCAACAACATGTCACTTGGTATACTAGATACCAAGATGACATGTGTTTCATCTGGAAAGGACCTCTGAATCTAATACCTGACTTCATAGACAGCATTTCTAGTATGACTGACTTTTTAGAGTTCACGTACTCTATAGGAATAGATGAAATGAATTTTTTAGACGTAAAAATATGTAAGGATAAAGTTAACAAAAGGTTCAAATCTTTGATTTATAGAAAGCCAACCCACTCAAATAGTTATCTTCATTTTTCAAGTTGCCACCCCCTCCACCAAAAAAGAAGTGTAGTAAAAGGGCAGCTTGTTAGGGCTGCCCGGATGATATCAGAGGAGGTTGATTTTACTAGCGAATGTGACAACATAGGAAAAATGTTTTTGAGTAGAGGGTATCCAGCCCATCTAATAAAACAGCTAGAGGATGAAGTGCAGGTTAAAAGATGTAATGGGCATTTTTTGCCCCTGTTGAGTGGTGGTACGATGGATAGGCCATCTAAGTTAATTACAAACAAGACTATTTCGACCTTACCTAGGATCAATTTTCTATTCACATATAGTGTTGATTATCAAGTTATTAGGGAAATTCTAGTTAAGAATTGGAACATCATCCTAGAGGATAGAGCTTTGGTTAAAATATTAGGTACAAACCCAAGATTTGCATATAGAAGGGGTGACAATTTAAAAGATCTTGTTGAAAAGAGTAGGCCTGTTATTAAACAAAAGGTAGTAGGGATGCAAAAATGTGGCATGTGCTCTCAATGCAAGTATGTTCTACCTGGCAATAAAATTAATGTCAACAAGAAAAGTTTTTCATTAATGGCAATTATAATTGTGAATCTAGTGGGGTAGTATATGTGGCCTTATGTGAGAAATGTCCTTCTTTTTATATTGGCAAAACTGAGAGGAGGTTAAGAAAGAGAATTTATGAACATCAATATGCCATAGGGAGGAAGGATTTGACCAACGCACTGGATAGGCACATTTTGGAGCATCCAGAACATTGTTTTCTGTTTACTGTTGTCCATCAGATTAAAATTGATATTTGAGGGGGTCTGTGGCAGCTCCATTTAGAGGAGCAGGAATTGTTTTGGCAGATTAGAACATCTGCACAGATTCCCCCAGGTTTAAATGATTATGCTTCCATTAAGTGTATTCTCAAGCTTAAAGCTTTACTGAGATGAATATTTAGTTTGTGAGTATTAATCACTTAGGTCATTATTTTTAAAGCTTATGAAGGTTCAGGATCTAAATTAAATTATTTATAAATTAATGTAGTATTATAACCAATGTCAAATTTGAGTTGGTAAGGTATGTTTGTTTGTTCACTTTTCCATTTTTTATGTCTTGTGACAAGTCAATAATAGATATTGATTTATGGTGGTTATTTATTTCTTATAATCATATAAAATGATTATTGAAAAATTAATTTTATTGTATGGCTGAAATTTCAGCCCTTTGAATGTTAATGTTTTATAAGTCTTAATTGATTTTGTTCTTTGATAGGCTAATTGATTTATGTGTTTTAACTTGAGTTGTTATATATAAGTGCTGCTGAGTGTTACGTACGTTGTCTAATGAAGGCTGAGTATTATTTCAGCTGAAAGCGCTTACAGTAATAAACAGTCCGTGCCGTTTTACCAGTTTGTTTCCGCTTGGTTTTGTTTTTGTTTTAAGGTTTAGGTGTTATTTTTCTTTTGATGATTCTCTACTGCTTTTTGATAACCACAAACATTCCCAGAGGTAGTTGTCTATAAATGCCCTATATAGCTGAATAAGATCTCCTCTTAAATATCTATAAGAGAGACTGTTCAAGTTCAGATATTTTAGACTTTCATAATAACTTAAAATTTCACATCCATGGATGCACTTTTTATATTTCTCCTGTACTCTTTCCAGTTTACTCATGCTTGTTTTTTCATAAGGTTTCCATATTGTTATTCCATAGTCAAGTTTGGGTCTAATGTAATCAACAAACAATGACTTCATAATTTCTGATTCCTTTGACTTTATAAAAATCTTTATACAGCCTATAGTTCTATAACTATTATTAACCAATTGCTTCATATGATTAGAAACACTCAAAGCTGGATTAACCCATATACCCAGGTCCTTGAATGAATATACAGTACAGTTTCAGTCACTGTGTGCTGTATTAAATATTCAACTTTCAGTTTATGTCTCCCAAATCTGCTGTTGATGAACATATGTTGTGAGTAATTTCCTTACTAATGTTGTCAAATCAATGTTATTCCAGTCTGTTTCTGATAAAGTTAAGTCCCCAGCCACTATTATTCTTCCCTCCTGTGTTTCATGCAAGACTTTTTAGTCCCTTTAGTTTTATAACCAGGTCAGACATTGTTTTATCAACCCAGAGCAGAAGTTGTGGATAGCAATTAATAGAAAGCTGAAGGATTTTATCTGGTAGGGGAAGATGACAAGAGTCAAGTGGGATATGCTTCTACCAATAGAACAAGGTGGTTTGGGACTGCCTGATTTGAAGGGTTATTTCAGAGTTTCACAGTTAAGGCTCCTAAACATAGCACAAGCAGAAACCTATAATTCAAAGTAGAAAGGGATGATGATGAAATGGTAGGGTGGGGGTGGGGGGGGAGGTTCAAGAAACCAAGGGAGACTGTGATTTTAGATGCAGATCATTAAGAAGAATAGCAATAACCATAACAAATATTATATTCATGAAGTAGCAGAAAGTATTCTAAGAACTAAGCCAACACTGTAATTGAGAAAAGAGATTCTGCTAATAGGGATTACTACAATTAGGGATACAGACAACAGGCAAGAGGGAGATGGAATTTACTGGAGAAACATGGCAAAAGAACCAAGGTACTGAAAGCAAATAATTAGAGAGAGAGAGGTTGTAGAATGGGAATAGGTCAAGAATTTATTTGGACTAAAGGCTAAAGACTGCCTTCCCAATCATGGATTGATATAAGAGTATAGGCAAAGAGAAAGAAATAGTGGGATTCTAGAAATACCAGGACTGGTAGAGTTTCAGTAGAATCTAAAACAGAAGCTGCTGTTAAAAAGGAATAATTAGTAGAGCATATAAAATATTGCATGATAACTATAAGATCAATCAGAGAAGGTTAGAAAGGATTGTCAAGAGAGAATGGATGAGCAATTTGCAAGAAAACAATGGATGTATGTCTCCCAAATATGCAGCAAAATCTAGAAGATTTAGGATCTTTGCTTGGAAGTGTTTACATAGGTATTTTTATACCCTAAGTTGACCCAAAATAATTTTTACACAGGTAGACAGCAAATGTCTGAGGTGTGATGAGGAAGAAAGAGGTATTTGCAAACATATTTTCTGGGATTGTAATGAGTTGTCAGATTTTAAAGATTCCCTACAGCCTACTCTGTCAGACATACTGGGTGAGCAAATTGGTGTAACTAAGGAAATTATTTTTTGAGTTATGATACAGAATCGGATTTGCCTAGACATAGTAAGGCCTTGCTGAGTCTAATTATGGTAGCTGCCAAAAAAGCAATAACTAGAAAATGTAAATCAAAGACTAAACCAACTGTACTAGAAAGAGTAAATATAGTAACATAGGTAAACAACTAGAATTGGGAGTTTTAGAAAAGGGTAGGAGAAAATTACATAGAAAAAAATGTGAATTATGGGAACAGTACACGCAGAGGAAGAATGAGGTTTAAATGAAGGCAGGACCTGGAATGAGCTTTGTAATGTTTGACTGACAATGACTGGATAGATTAAAAGTCATATATAATGTTTGCAACTAAAATTATATCAATATGGTTTGTTTTCATTTATATAAATGTATGATTGCCAATGTCATATGTGGTCATTTAATAAAGATGTTTTCTGTTTAAAAAAAAATTCCTCTAGGTCATCAGCACTTGACTTTGGTGGTTTAGACACTCCAACAATTGTTTTATGTTTCCCGGTTGTCTTTACTGTCACAGTTACACAATCTATAATATTGGTGTTGTCATTGAACATGTACTAATCACACGTCTGATAACCATCTTTATACCTATCATAACACCGCCACCTGATTTTTTGTTAGAATGTCTGTTACAATAAAAATGTTTATACCCTAACAAAACTGGTTTTCAGTCATTGTCCTTTAACCAAGTTTCACAAACAATAACAAAATCAATTTTGTGGAAATGTAGCAAATTTTCCAGTAATAAAAATTTAACAAAACAGACAAGGAAGGACCACCACAAAATAGAAAATATCCAAAAATAAAAGCAATTTTAATAGAACAAACAGATGAGCACTTTCACATGGAAACCATGCTTCTTCAGATCTCAGTTACAAAAATAGGACATGCAGTTTAAATAACAATCCTGACTTAATTAATAAAATAAATAATTAAATAATTACCATTTATACATCAATTTCCATACCTTAAAATTAAGACATTACTATAGTAAATAATGATAATTAATTATTTAAATGTGAAGAAATGAAAACACTCAAATAAAAAATAAAATGAAATAAAATAAACACTAAACGCATTTAAAGTTCTGTGCTTCCAAAACTGGTTTGATACTAACAAAAGAATTCAAACCAGGGGAAACGTGCTCATAGCTAAAAATCCAGTTCAGTTCTACACATTCCAAATAGTTATTAATATTATCCCCTCTTTGACTAACAGAAACCAACTTTAGTACTTTAAATCTAAGAGCATCTGAGTGAAACACAGAAATGTGCTTTGCCAATGCATTTTGCATGCTGGTATTCCTAATATCAAAGAGATGATTGTAAATTCTATTTCTAAGCCTTCTAGAGGTTTTTCCAATGTAGAAACAACTGCAGCATGTGCATGTAGCTAGATATATGATTGCTATTATTACAATTGGCATAGAATCTAGACAAAAACTCAAAGTCTAATATAGGATAACGAAAAGTTTTAACATCATCTATCACTTTGCACATATTACAGGATCCACATGGAAATGTGCCAAAGGTCATCGTTATTTTCAGTTTGGCCTCCTGTCTCTTTTCTTTACATAAAATTTGTTTCAAGTTAGGACTATTTTTCTAAACAAAACTAGGGGACCTTCCTATTAGTTCTACTGTAGGGAGGGGGGGTCTATGGTTAGTATATGCCAGTTTTGTTTTATAATTCTAGTAACAGCTTCATTATCATTGGTATATTTCATAATAAAACTGAGTTTCTTGCCATAAGAATATGCATGTCTACCAGAAACAGCATATTCCATTATGGCTGAATTATTCCTATGTGAATTGCCATCCTTAAAAACTTGTTCTCTAGCCTTTTTTATTATACTCTCTGTGTACCCTCTGTCTTTAAACAACTTTTCTAGTTCTAGGATTTCATCATTTAAAGCCTCTCGTTCTTTGCAAATCCTTTTTATTCTATGATATTGTCCTTTTACAATGTTCAAAAACATAAACCTCGGATGCATGCTACTAAAATGCAACAACCCATTTCTCCAGCATGGTTTTCGAAACAACCTAGTGCTAAGAAATCCAGAGCTGTTCTTAAGAACAGTAATGTCAAGAAAATCTATCTTATACATGGAATGAGTGGATGTAAATTTCAAAAAGTCTGTGCTGGACTCAAGATATTTCACAAAATCACATAACAAAGAGGCATCTCCCTCCCAAAGAAAGAACATGTCATCTACAAAGCATCAATATAAAAGAATATGTGAATAATAGATGCATTTGAAAACATGTAAAGTTTCCCAAAAATACACTACCAGGTTAGCGTAGGAATTCGAACATGGGGTGCCCATAGCGACACCCCATTGTTGTAAATAGAGGCTATCTTCAAACATAAATACATTATTAGTAAGTACCATCTCAAGGAGGGTACAAATCAAAAAGACTTCATCATTGCATATACAGGTTAAGCTATGCAAGACATCCCTAATGGCATCTATCCCATAGTCATCAGGTATGGAAGTAAAAAGATTCTTAACATCTAACGTGACTAAAAGAATGTCACAATCTATGTACTCACTATTGTATTTTTCAATATCACTTAACAATTTTGTGGTGCCCCTTAAAATTGTAGGGATCTGTTTAACTACGGGTCCAAGTTGCTGAGTCTAATTATGGTAGCTGCCAAAAAAGCAATAACAAGAAAATGAAAATCAAAGACTAAACCAACTGCACTGTGTCAAGGTGAAGGCTTTTCAAAAAGATTGTTGTGCATTTGAGCATACTAACAAGTACCTGGTCTATGCTTATGTTTAAACTAATATTGTTGTGATGGCGGAGGGATTTCACAGACCTGAACCACTGACATTTGATAATAATATTGCTGAGAATTGGAGAGTGTTTGAACAAGAATATGATATTATCATACAGTCTGCTTTTTCCTGATAAAGACGCATGTACAAAGACATTCATATTCTTAATTTAGCAGGGTTAGAAGCCATTGACAGGGAATATTCATTTGTGTATGCACCTGCCATGTATGCATAGGATGGGGAGAGCTGCCATATTATGATACAGGCTGAAGTGTGAGAAGACCCTGAGTGCTTAAAACATAAATTTACAGAAATGTGTAACACTAAAATGAATATTACAATGGAAAGGCACATGTTTACACACAAAATCAAAAGCCTGGTAAAACCATAGCAGCATACATTACTGGCTTTAGAAATAAGACAAAAACTTACAGATTTGGTGACTTGCAAGATGAGTTGATAAAGGACAGACTTGTGTCTGGTGTTAATAATGATGGAGTGAGAGAGATTTTGCTTTGAGATAGTGATTTAACATTGAGCAAAGCCATAGAGATTTGTCACATATATGAGCTTACAGAAAAGCACACAAATATGCTTATGAATGAGAAAAGTATGCATGCTGTCTCTCATACAGTGTCTACTACTGCAAATGTTGATAGTGTGAGACACAAAGCTAAGATAAATAAGAGATACAAGCCAAAGAATGTGGCAGTATCCAATTTTAATCATAAATTGAATGGAGCAGCTATGAGTAATCTTATTGTTAACTGTTGTAATTGTGCAGCCAAACATGAACCTAAATGAGAAAAGTGCTTAGCGTTTTGTCAGCAATATCACAAATGTAAAAAGTGGAATCATTTCAAAAGGCTTTGCAAGTCTAAAGTGACACAATCTTTTAATAAAAGACAGCATCTAAAAAAGCAAGTGCATCAGTTAGAAAGCCATGAGCAAACTTTTTATGTGGGTCTATATTATATTATCACATGCTTACAAAAGCAAATGATAATTAATCAACCCCATGTAAGCGAAAGCTTACAATGTCAAAACCTCAGAACAGCGATTTTTTTCCAAGGGAAAAAACACTGTTCAAAAAAATAAAAAATAAAAAAACCCTTTAAAACATTACATAAAGTGGGGGCCTTTGGCCCCCACACCCCCCTACTCAAATATACCAACTCCAAGATTGCACTACAGTGCCGAAAACTGCAAAGTAGTGGAAGCGGCCAAGCAAATTCTTTCCCAGGGAAAGAATTTGCTTAAAAGCCGCTTCACTATTTTGCCTTTTTGTTCTTTTATGGTTGATCATGACGCTTTCGACAAAATGTGTCTGCAATCATGTAATAGGAACCCTTTTATGTTGATGGTGTATCTGTGCTTGATGAAACAATTAATACAATGAACTATCAGCCAACTAGAAACCTAGCAGCAAAGGGTAATATTTTTTGTACTGTTTGGGTTAATGGGAAACCTTTAGAGCTTAAAGTAAATACTGGCTCCAAGTGCATTATTATACCAGCACAAATGTTTGCCAAAGTGAAAGCTGGTGAATAACTTGATTCAGCAAAGTCCAAAACTTGTTGCTTATGGTGGTGACGAGATTCAAACTGATGGCATTGCCATTCTGCTGGGAACAGGTATGACTTGCAGTTTTTCCTAGTTAAAAGACATGCAGTCATTGTTAGGCCTCAAAGATAGCTTGAGAATGGGACTGATTTCATTCAATAAAGAAGTTCACCATATAAATCTAGACAACCACGATAGTTTTGCACTGAATATATTTTGTGAATATGCTAATATTTCAAAGACAAGCTTGGAAAACTACCAGTCACATATTCCATGAGATTAAACCATGAAGTAAGCCCAGTTGTTCAACCAGCAAGGAAGATTCCGGTAGCAGTGCAGAGTAAAGTAAAACAGCACTAGACAAAATGCTGAATTAAAGTGTGATAACTCCAGTAAAAGAACCGACTGAATGGGTATCCTCTGTGGTTGTAGTTCATAAGAAAAGATCAGATGATATTCAAAAGCTCAGATGCTATTCGAATATATATTGATCCAAGAGATTTAAACAAAGTGCTTAAACATCCTCATCATCCGATGCACACAGTAGAAGAAGTAGCAGCTCTCACACCAAATGCCACTATTTTTCAGTCTGAGATGAAAAAAGTTTGTTTTGGCAGAGTTCGCTGGATTACAAATCTTCATTGTTAACTACTTTTAGTACACCATTTGGAAGGTGTAGATTTTTGAGAATGCCATTTGGGATAACTTCTGCCAGTGAAGTCTTTGAACCTGCGATGGAGCAAAATCTTTCAGGTTATCCATGTGCAATCATAGTAGATGACATTATTGTAGGGGGCAATGGTGAAGACAAACATAATAGAAACCTCAAGAAAGTTCTAGACCAAGCACTTGAAGTCAATTTTAAACTGAATCCTCAGAAATGTAAATTCAAGCTGAGAGAAGTTACTTATGTGGGTCATTTGTTTAGTAGTTCTGGCTTACAACCAGCTCCATCTAAGCAAGCTGCAGTTCTTGAGATGCCAGTTCCAGATAATGTCACATCTTTGCAACATTTTCTTGGTATGGTCAACTATTTAGGAAAGTTCAACCCAGACCTAAGTGAGCTTACAGCACCGTTATGTGAGCTGACATGTAAAAATATAAACTGGTCCTGGTTAGAAAAACACCAAAGAGCGTTTGACATTCTTAGAATGCTTGTTCACCCACATTGAGATATTATGATGTTTACAAACATGTAACTTTTTCATGTGATGCTTCAAAGTATGGTCTTGGTGCAACGTGTCTTCAAGAAGGCATATTTTGAAGAGAATAATAAAAAGCAAATCCCACATCTACAGGAACTGACAAAGCAACATAACTCGAAGATAGAAAATATGGAAGAAACATTAACCGATGTAGAAAACAGAATTTCTGACTATGAAAAACATACTGACACACTGAATAGACAAAACATTTTACTAATGGACAAAACCGTAGATCTAGAAAATAGATTCAGATGCAACAATCTCCAGATTTATGGAATACCAGAAGGAACTAAGGGTAGTAATATGGTGAACCTTCGTAATACATGGATTTGAGACATTTTAAAGCTTGCAAAGGCTCTCTCCTATGGGATTGAGAGACCTCACTGATCCTTAAAGTCAGTCTCAGCATCAAACAAAACAACAACCAGTCCCAGGTCAGTCATTCTCTTTTCATCTCAGGATAAAAAACTTATATTAAAAACTGCCTGGATTAATTCCCTGATCAAATATGGACAGCACATAATCCAGTTTGATAATCAATATTCATCTGGGGTGAAGGCCAAAAGAATAGAGTGTTTACCACTAATAAAATAACTTAAAAAGGCAACTCAAAGTGCATCTGCTTTTTCCAGCAAGAATTAAATCTTTTTCAGTGGCCCAAAAATATTTGACTCAATAGAAAGAGCAGTGATGTATCTATCAACTAATAAAATCATAGACAAGATAGAAGAAATGGATTGGAATTCTTTTGGTATGAAACGCCATGCTGAGAAAAATGAATGGAAAACAAATGACAAGAAGAAGAAGCTGAGAGACAAATAAAGATGAAACTCTAAAGATGTTTAAACAAATATTAGAGTAGAAGTACTCATTCAAATTTTTCACTAGTAAGATAGGATCCAGATTTTCAACCAAACCACCATGGAATATAAAAATGAACTAGGTAACATATACTGTTTGGAAACAATCTCATTTACAAGGTAAATACCTTTTATTATTTATACTAATGCAGTATTAAACATAAAAAATAAGACAAATATCAAAGAACTGCTTTTATATCTAGAACAAGTATTACTAACTTGCTATGTCTTAACATATGAAAAATGAAATTACCATACATGCTTTTAGGCTTTAATAATTTAATAACACAATGCTACACTGCTTTTGACTCTGGTATGAATGACAAGGAAAATGACTTTTATTATTTATATCAATGTGGTATTAAACATCTAAAATAAGACAAATATCAAAAAACTGCTTTAATAACAAGATCAGGTATTACTAACTTGCTATGTCTTAATGAACTGATATTGCCAACATCCTGACAGATAGGTTCAGTGCAAACTTTACCTCCCTCTCACCCCCTAAAAGGCCTATATCTATACAGGAAGACTGCAGAGTCCCTGTAATCACATCTATGCAGGTAAAAGCTGCATTCTCCAAAACCAAAAACACAGCATCTATGGGACCGGACAACATCTCAGGCTGTGTTTTACATGAACTTCAGAATGAACTGGCTCCCCACTTAAGCACCATGTTCAATCATAGTCTCGCGTCAGGCTTTGTGCCCACTGAATGGCACACAGCAACAGTTATCCCACTCCGCAAAGGGGGAGCCACCACTGATCCTGAGAACTATTGCCCTATTAGCATGACGAGTCTGGTCTGCAAGACCATGGAACCTATCATCATGGAACTCATAAACAAAGACATTGGTAACCTCCAAACTCTAGACCCCACCCAGTTCGGGTTTGTGAAAGGCAGATCATGCTTTCTGAACCTGATCAACTTCTTTGAGGCAGTCACTAAAGCCATAGATGAGGGTAAGGTGGTTCCCACAGCCAATATTGACCTCGCCAAGGCTTTCGACACCATCCCCCATTCTGAAATTATAGCTAAACTCACTAAACTAGGTATAAATCTCTACGTCAAAAGATGGGTTGCCAACTGGCTCACTGACAGAACCCACACTGTAAAAGTTGCAGACTCCAAATCTGACTTCAAACCAGTGACAAGTGGAGTACCACAGGGTTCAGTGCTGGGACCTTTCCTGTTTGGTATCTACTTCTCTGAAGTACAGGCTAACACAGAAGGCCTCTGGCTAACAATGTTCGCAGATGACTGCAAACTAGGAGCCATAGTCGAGTCCTCAAATGATGTGAACATTCTACAGAAGGGCCTCACTGAGACAGATGCCTGGTGTCAGAGGATTGGCCTCAAGCTCAATGCCAAAAAGTTCAGTGTCATCTCCTTTGGTAAAAACTCTGTACCCATGAACTACCACATAAACGGCAGTCTACTTAATGTCGAATGTGTGATAAGACACCTTGGGTCCCAGGTGGACAGTAGTCTCTACTTTGATAATCACATCACCACAGTAGTCAGGAAATCCTTCTATGTGGCACACCTCATCATAAAAGGGTTCTCATCTAGGAAAAAAAGAGGTAATTGTTCCCCTGTACTTGGCACTCATTAGACCCATTATAGAGTACAATGCCCCTTTTGGAATGTACCTCACAAGACATCTGCAGCAGCTGGAAAGGCCACAGAAGTACCTCACAAAGAGGATTACTGTCCTCAAACAGATGCCCTACACTGACTGTCTCAAAAAACTCCAGCTTTACTCTGTAGCATATCGCCTACTCCAAGGAGATCTCTGCCTAACATACAAAGCTATGTTAAACCCAGAGCTGTTGGACATGCTACACCTAAAGAAATCCCAATCCCTCCGAGCTACATGCTCTAGGGACCTAAACCTTGTCACCACAATAAACAGGACATGCCAGAGGGATAGATTCCTGTCCCAGAGAATTCCTATACTCTAGAACAAACTACCCATCTATGTCAAGCAAAGTTCCTCATCAGCACTCTTCAGGAAAATCTTGATGAGTGGATGGGAAATAGGAAATATACCCCGGGGATCACTTCTGTGGCTCTGCTCGACAGGGGCACAGGAAATTAACTTTCTTGGGTAGCGTAAGCCAGGGAACCTTGTTGGCTAGGCTTACTTAGGCCTTGGGCCGATAGCCTAGTACCTACTTATGAACCTATGAACATATGAAAAATAAAATTATCATACATGCTTTCAGGCTTTAATAGTTTAATAACACAATGTTATACTGCTTTTGACTCTGGTATGAATGACAAGGTAAATGCCTTTTATTATTTACACTAATGCAATATTAAACATCTAAAATAAGACAACTATCAAAGAACTGCTTTAATATCTAGAAGAAGTAGTACTAACTTGCCATGCATGGAATTACCATACACGCTTTCAGGCTTTAATAGTTTGATAACACAATGCTACACTGCTTTTGACTCTAGTGTGAATGGTCTAGGAAATATAAAATGATAGGACTTTAAAAACAAATGTTTATGATTTGTTCTTTTGTAAACTATGTGCAAATAGTTAAAAGAGTGCTGTTAATACTAAAAATGTTATTTGGGGCACTCTTCTGTGGTGCAGTGGGTGCTGTAGTCATTTTAAATGAATTAGAAGAAACTGAAAGTAAAAAAACTGCTCTCTAAGCTCATGATCTATTCTAGAACTCTCAAAGCTTCACTTACAATTCCCTGCTTTCCCAACAAAGCCAGGAGCTGATAATATATGTTTTTAATCAATATTGAGGTATTACAATAATAAAAAAAAACTGTTAAGAGTCCATTAGAGTCATTTTCCTATTTATAAATGGCCAAAAATGAAAGTACTTGATTACAGAGAGTGACTAGCACTTGAACCAAAGCAGTATGGAGATTAACTTAAACCAAAAGGCTCTTAAAGTGACAAGTACATATTTTCACCAAAATGCAAGTGCTTCAAAGCATTACTATGTACATATACATAGCATAGATTTAATAATTCTAAAAGGAAATAAGAGAAAGTACCACAAAAGTACTATAATATATGCAAAGAAAATGACATCATGAACAAGATAGAAGCAACTGATATAAACAATTAATGCAAACTCATATGTATGCATACTAGGATACACAGCTATAAAAGAAAGTATGACTACTTATAACAACACAAATAATAATAATTTAACAGCTAAGAAACCAATAAATACATAAATATATATCTAGACAAATTTATTCAGTAAGAAGCTGAACCAGATGTAATAAAGAACTATTATGGTAGGCTATATATGTCATGAAAGTATTATTAGAATCAACATACTTAACAAGACTGGTAAATAAGAAATGACACTCATTTGTGATAAACATGAACAAGACTTGATGTCAGTCCACAGTTAGTCATTAACTATGAAGATGAATAGATTACGTTCAATTATTAAGCAAGACATACATCAATACTGATATGTTTAATATTCTAAGAGCAGTTTAGATATTATTTATGAAATGCTTAGGATTCTATTGTGCTTCATAGAGAAAAACAAGGTACAAGAAAAGTTAAAGGTAAGGCATTACATGAATCAGATGAAGCCTTAATAAATTCATATTAATTGCTGATCCTCTCTAAAATAGAAAATATCAGAAAAATTGCATATAACTTATCTATTAAACAAGAACATTATGAAAGGCTATAATATGAGTATAAACAAACCTATATCTAAAGATGTAAGGAATTCAACTGAACAGATTAATGCACTATATAAAAGTGTTGTTTATTTTATACATAGAGATTACTTTAGAAGCCAACATGTTATTATATATTAAAATCTACAATTTATAACAACAATAACAATGTTTTCATTAACCTGACTGGATGTTGAAACAAATGAAGTTTCATAAGGCTCTGTTGTCTTAACAGTAGGAAATACGAACCTACTCGGACTGTGTACACATAGGGCTTGCAACAAATACTAACAGTCATCTTAGTTGTATATTAAATCTGGTGTAAAGAAACACTAAAAATAAAATAGTTACTTAGAAATATACATATGGGCAAAATTATATATATATATGTATACAATGGTGATAAATGAAGCAAGAAGTGCATTGATAATAAAGGGTTGTCTAAATAAAGTGTTGACACTGTACAGTAAATAAGGTCTATATTATAACACTGAATGTTCTAAATATCAAACACTCTAAAGAGCAAAAATGTGCCCCCCCCACTAAATATATATTCCAACTCTGAGATCGCACTACAGTGAGGAAAAGCCAAATATTCCAATCTTCACTGTACTGCAATCTCAAAAAAAAAACACGTTGAGGTCCTGCATTTTTTCTCTTTAGAGCGTTCAATATTTAGAACAGTCGGTGTTCTAATATAGACCCCAATAAATACTGTTCACTGAAAACAGATGTTGGTTGAAGGACATTAAATAATACAGTGAGATAAATTATAAGATGTATATACTAGAACAATGTTGTATTTAAAGTTGGTTACACTATTTTATTTAACTATGGACTGTAATATCATATAACAATGTCTGTAATAGTGTTTAATTGAATATTATACAGTTCAAAAGTTGAAATTTGATAGTACACAAGCAATAAGAGTTTGATGCTTTTAGTTATATTTGTTGTCGGGAAAGCTGAGGGAAGATATTAAATAGGGATAAGAAGGGTCACTTGAATGGTAAACCTATTCAAGGATGAGATGTTTTCCCCCATGAAGTGAATAATTAGTTGCTTATATTTTGAAAACCACTTTTTATGCAGACAGTTTTTATTTGTATCTTTTAAATGGATGTATATGCAATGCATTTATAACATATATGAAATGAATGGTAAATAGTTTTCAACACACATACAAGGTTATGTGCAAACAGAAAAACAGGACAATGTTTAAATACAAAGGTATAGTTAGTCCAACTGTGAAATGCATTTCTATCAATGCAATGGCTTAAATAACAGCTGTAAAAGAGGAAGCTTACAGATATATCTTAAGCTATGTAAAGCACAAGTAGTATTTTTACAAGAAACACATCTTATACAGCAAGACATTAATAAGATTAATATGCATAATTACACATTACTAGCAAGTTCAGAATATAATAAAAAGCAAAGAGGTGTAGCAATATTATGGAGAAAGACTACCTTGATGCCCAAGATCATGAATGCAGTCAATGATAACTCGGGAATGTTTTGTTTAGTGTCAGTATTAATAAATGGTTTGGCTTATACCCTGGTAAACAACTATTGGATACCAGGACTGGGTGTCAGGGCAGCCAACAACATTTAGAGAACATAATACAACATTCCAAAGGTAATATGATAATTGCAGGAGATTTTAATTGTATAATGAAAGAAAAGGACACAAATGCTAAAAACACACGCAAAAAATCCTCTATCAAAATTACTTACAGAGTTTACTGACTCATATAACTTAATGGACAGTAACATATATGCTGAACAAGATTCATTGATATTCACATATTACTCACATAGACATAACACCTTTCCCAGACTAGATAGAGTGTATATAACAAAAGATCTTACTACAAAAATAAGCAAATTCAAAACAATCACCCGCCCCTTATCAGACCATAATGCAATAACTTTTGAAATAGATTTTAACTTTAAGAGAAAACATACAATCATAAGAATTCCAGCCTATATAGCAAACCTTAAAGAGTTTAAACGATACTATACTGCAGAGATGCAAACATTTCTAGATTTAAACCTCACAGACAAGGTAGCAGACATATACATATGGGATGCAATGAAAGCATATTTATATGTGAAGGTGGTAGCCTGGTATAAAACAAATGAAAGCATTGGAATAAAGAACTGTCAGAATTACAAATTAAAATAAACAAAATTACATTAGATATTCATAAAGGCAACTTAGCTTCAGAAAAAGAATTAGAAGACCTCAACAAAAAATGCTTAGAGATGTTGAACCATAAAACAACGATTAATTTAGAGAAGGTCAAACTATGCGCTTACTCTATGAATAAAAAAAAAAAAAAATCAAAGGAGAATAGCTAACCAGATGAAAAGAATGATAAAGGCAAATCAGATAAAAATACACAATACAGACAAAAAAGGAAAATTATCAGACTTAAAAGGAATTCTAGAAGCCTTTAGAGTGTATTTTAATAAATTCAATAGTCAAGAAAATAAAGTAGAATCAAGTGAAGCACTTAGAAAATTCCTTAAGGAAAATATAAGATTAAGACTATTAGATGAACACAGAAAAATAATAGATAAAAATATGGCAGAAATTAAAGCGTAAATCAAGAAAATAAAATGAAAGAAAGCCCCAGGTAATGATAATATGATACCAGAGATGTTTAAACTACTATCTAACAATGCATTAAATCTATTACTAAGTGTGTTCACATCAGTTAAAGAAGGTAATAAATGCCCTCCTTCTTGGAAATACACTCAAGTATCACCAGTTTTGAAGCAAGATAAAAAAACCTTATGAGTGCACCTCTTATACACCCATAAGTTTATTAAATATAGATTATAAAATATTTATGACAGTTCATGAAAACAGATTTAAAACACATATTGCCATTATTGATAGAGAGTGATCAAACAGGATTAATTAAAAACAGAGATACATATGACAATATAATGACAATTTTGTCCCTTATTGATTTCATAAACAAATCAAAAAATAAAATGAATGCCATTTGCTTAGATATTAACAGTGCATTTGATTCCATGAATTGAGATTACCTTTGGTTTGCACTGTTGGAGTATGGATTTTTGAAAAATTTTACCTCACAAATAAGGTCTATTTATAATAAATCTTCAGTGTACATAAAAATAGGATCCTGTTTTTCGGAGCCTATTAGCATTACAAAAGGTACAAAACAGAGTTGTGCACTTTCTCCTTTGCTATTAGCATAAGTAATAGAACCATTAGCAATTTTTTTTACTGCAAACCCAAACATTCAAGGAATTCAACTAGATTCTGAACTTGAGTTAAAGATTCAACTATTTGCAGATGACATTTTATTGACTTTAAAAGATGATAATAACACACTAGAAGAACCATGGAAAGCAACAAAACAGTTTAAGAAGATTTCCGGGCTATCATTTAATGAAAATAAAACCAGTATGTTACTAATAAATATGAACAAAGAAGCATTAGATAAAAATATCATAAATATCTATCTAGAAATGATACAATCAAATACTTAGGAGTTAAAATTACAAATGACATAGATACAACATTGCAACTAAACTGTAAAAGATTTTGGATAATATCAAAGAACTCATACAAAAATGGAATAAGCTATTTTTACCATGGAGGAATGACTATATATAATTGAAATGATTATATTCCCGAAAATGTATTTTATACAAGCTTGCTCACTATCTCCACCTAAATCATATTTAAAACAATTTCAAGGGTTAATAACAAAATTCTTATAGTACCCTAAAAAAACTAGAGTTGCTCTAAGACATCATTTTGATAAATGGGAAGAAGGTGGAATAGGCTTACCAGATTTAGAAGGATATATACAATGGCCAGCTTTAAAAAACAGTTTCTTTATGGTTAAACAAAGAATATACTTCCAAATGGAAACTAGTACATAAAAAAATCTGGTTAAAAAACACTCATGATACAATAAATAAAGATATGGAAATAGTACCAACTAGCTTATTTTGGTTATTGAAGGAATATATGGCAACAGGGAAACAAAAATATAAATTCTAAATACATTATCAATACCCTAAATTCTTTTATGCACTTTGTAAATAAAAATCTGGATATAAAAGCATGTTTTTTTTTTCATATTCCCAATAGCATATACACAAAAAATATTATAAATCAGGACTCAGTAGCAGTTAAAAAATTAGTAAGAATGGCCTAATTTACTGTCATCATTTGATAAATGCTAATAAAGTACTAATGATAGAGCAAATTATTAGCGAATACGACCTTGAAAATAACATGGTTAACACTGCAGGGATTAAGAAAAATAGTTTTAAACCAACAGACAATAATGCAGAAGTCTGTTAGGGAAAAGGTTCTTAAGTTCATAGAGCAGTTAGTAACACTGATGGAATTTCCCACAAATGGGAAGGGAATTTTATCACTATTGTACAAATTAGTTAAAGAAACAACAGTTCATAATAAACAGAATATATGTAAATATTATGAAACACTTAATGGTAAAATGCCAGACGATAAAGATAAAAAACTAATTCTTACATCTCCAAAACTAACATCTTTATCAGTATATTGGCAACTTTTCACATGGCAATTTATACACAGAACATACTTAACACCACACAAATTAAAACTAATATATAATAAGCAAAATATATGTTGGAGATGTAAATCACAATCAATAGCCAATTGGCAACACATGTTCTATGAATGCCATTTACTAAAACAATAATGGGAAAGTATTAACTAGTTGTTACAGGCACTGTTCACTGATAATTTCCAACTTAGAAAATCTCTAGTTTTGTTGAATACACCTGTGCTGTCTTGTGTTCCAATGCAAAGATATGTAATTTTGTGATCTCTCCTTGCTTTTGCAAGGAAAAATCTTAGACAGAACCCGAAATCTGTAACTCCTCCCAATATTAAACATTTCAAGAACATGTTTTTATCAGTGTCGCAGTTGGAATTGAAAACAATCAAGGAAATAACAGAAAGACCAACTTTCTTAAGCATTGCCTGGCAGGAAGTAAATCAAGTGCTGGAAACAGAAGACTATAATAAATTATAATCTTATTCAAAGATACATTCAAGAAAACAAAGTTTTTCAAGTATAGACATCCTATGCAAATAGTTGGTTTTGTAATGTTTGTTTTTGGAATTGTTTCTCCACTTTAAGGTTTGACTATGTAAATATTTCTTTGATATACATACTGTATATATGTTTATGTTTCAGAAAATCAATAAAAAGGTATACCAGTAGCCTATGCATCCAGAACTTTAACCCAAACTAAAATGCAGTATGCACAAATTGAAAATTAGGTTTAGGTAGTAGTGTCCGCATGTTCAAAGTTCAATGATTATATTTATGGCAAACCTGTTCAAATAGACACTGCTCACCAACTACTAGTGACAATTCTGAAAAAGCTGGTGCATTCAGCCCCAGCATGTTTGCAGTACATGATGTTAAAATTGCAAAAGTACAATTTCAGTATTGTCTACACAAAAGACACATACTTATATATTGCAGGTTCTTTGTCAAGATCACCCAGACAAACAACAGAACAGCATGACAATGAGAAAACAGATTTGGGAGTCAAAATGTTTTCTTCATCATGTCTTGATCAATTTAGACATCACAAAGCTTCATTCCCAGTTCTGCAGAAGCTGACACATGTTATCAATCAAGGATGGCCAGTGTGACAAACCAGTCTACCACCTGATGTCCAGAAATATTTTTCTTACCAAGACAAGCTCATGATGGAAGATGGTATCATCATGAAAGGTCTGAAAGTAGTTATTCCTGCAATGTTACAACAGAAAAGATTAAGATCTTACATCATGGACACCTGGGTACTGATACTACCAAAAGAAGGGCAAGAGGCATAGTATTTTGGCCTTCTATGTTAAAAGATATAGAGAAGGAAACTCTAGCATGTTCTATTTGTAATAGTATTAAATCACAGAAACAAAAAGAACCACTTCAGCTAAACCAGATTCCTGGACTACCATGGTTGATGGTTACTACTGACATTTTCAAATGGAATGGCCAACATTACTTAGTGCTAGTAGACTCTTACTCAAATTGGTTTGAATTTGACCTTCTTCCTAATCTAATATTCAGCACTGTCATTACAAAGTTGAAGAGACATTTTTCTGTGTATGGTAGTCCACACCAAGTTGTATCTGACAATGGTACTAGGTTTACCAGTCAGCAGTTCAAGAAATTTGCAGAGGCTTTGGACTTTATCCATGTTACTAGTAGTCCTGAGTACCCACAGTCCAATGGATTAGCTCAGCGTATGCAGTCCAAAGTGTGAAATGTTTGTTACAGAAACCTAAGAGAGATGGTACCGACATTTTCCCTTAACCTTCTCAATCTCAAAAACATTCCCCGAGATAACCTGCTTGGTTCACCTATTCAGAGATTAATGTCTAGCTAGACAAGAACAGCCTTACCAATCAGTAAACAACTATTGATTCCAAATGCAAGGAATAACAAAGTGATCAAAACCTGACTTTTTATCAAACGTCGGTCACAAAAGTCATACTATGATAAATCTAGCAAACCTCTTAGGCCACAAAGACAAGGGGAAATTCTAAGGATGCAAACAATCAAAGGATACAACTGAGTGTGTATTATCAAAAATGTTTGTGAGGAACCGAGATCCTATATTGTTCATTCGGAGGGAATGGAATTTAGAAGAAACTGAAGACATATACTTACAGTTTCTGAACCAGTGACACAGCAGATTGCCAGTGCCAAAGACTCTGTTTCTCAGAGGGCCATACACTTGTTCCTATTTCACAGAACAGTGTAATTTCTTCAAATAATCCTGATGTTATCACTAAAGTTCCTATTGAGAATTCCCCAGAGACTGTCTCTGTTGATAAACCCAGTCAAAGCTTTTATGTAACGAGATTGGGTAGAATTTCAAGACCCAGTCCAAAATGCACAGTGACTTGGACGTGAGCTTGATTTGTTATTAATACTGAAAAGTTATCTAGCATATACCTTGTCTTGTTCTCCTATTACATGTTGAACAAATCAAAGAGGGAGGATGTTAATCATTATGTGTAATGTTCCTTTTGAGCCACTGTAGCTAGATAGCATGTGCATATATGTACTGAGCAAATGAGAGAACAGTGCCATTTTGTACAGTCAGCCAGAGTGAGTGCAGACATGAATGGAGATGCACATGCGAGTGTGTTTGAAGTAATGTGTTAATCAGTTGACTTAAATATATATGTTCCAGTTACACTTCCTGACAATGTTTATGTACAATATTTATTTACTTATTTGACATTTGTTGACTGGGAATGTCTGAGTGAGCTTGCGCCCTTTTTCAGCAGGGGCCTGGGGAGAAAAGCTCCACAAAGTATTGCATACACCATAAAATGTTTACAAACAGTACAGTATACATGAGGAAATATAAACATGCATGATAATGCTTGCATTCTCACTTGTAGCATGAGAGTTTAAAAGGTGTTATTTACAAAAAAGCAATAAAACAATATATGTCATTCATATATCTCCAGTACATAACAAATTCCCCATTTAGAGGGGAAGTAATGACAATTAACACAGATTAAGATAAGAGTACAGAGAGCTCTCTGATTATGTAGCCCAGGCAGGTATGACCCTGACCTTGAGCAGTATCCTACCTTCACCAAGAATGATGCCACAGTACCGAGAAAAGATGATCATCTTTAATAATTGGCTTAATCACTGGTGTCATTCAAAGGGGATCCAATGTCTGTCTGCCTGGGATGACATGCTGGACAAGCCACGTTGCTTCGCTAGGGACGGCTTGCACCTGTCACCCCTGGGCTTCCGGATATTGGCAAAGGCCCTTGCCACCCCCATAGTGCCTTTTTTAGGCCAGGCTCAAATTCTAAACCTACCACCCTAGAACAAAATAAAGGAAAAAAACTAAGGGTAATGCTGCTCAATGCCAGAAGTCTCAACCTCAAGATGCACGCACTCGAGGCCCTTCTCAGTTTGGAGAACATCGATGTCTGTGCTGTGACTGAAACCTGGTTCACGGCTCCTGAGAGCACCCCGGCACTATCAGGTTATACCTCATATCATGCGTTCCGGCCACAAAATCCAGATAACACCAAGAAAGGAGGAGGGGTGTCCATATTCATCAAAGATACCCTCACCTCCAGGTTGGTGGCAACGCACGATGCATCGGAGACCATCCAGGTGCAATTAACCATAGGCAAGACTGCTCTACAATTTGTAGCATGTTACAGGCCACCCTCTCAAACTCAGGATCCTCACACAGCATTCCTGAAAACTCTGGAGGGGATAAATGTAACCCCAAACACCACCATACTAGGCGATTTCAACTATCCAAACATAGACTGGGATCACTACTCAAGCCCCAGCACTTTAGCCCAAAGGTTCCTAGAGTTCAAAAACTCTAATGCCATGGAACAACTAGTCACCATGCCCATAAGAGGTGGATCTCATCATCACAAACATGGGGTCACAATGTTCAACACCGGAAGTATACCCTTCATTGGTGAGATCAGATCATAAACTAATCTCACTGGAAGTCCACATCCCACCCCCACCCCAGATAAAAAAAAACACAGTGAAGAGCTTCTCTAAAGCCGACTTCACACTTCTTAGGACTGGTGTGGTCTCTTTCAAGGCCCCAGAGCCAGCGGAAACCATCACTAAAGCCACTGAATCACTTACAAATGCCTTCTACCAGCACCTCCAAGACTGCATGGATCAGGCAATCCCAAACAAAACAAAGACTCTTTGTACCAAAGGCAGGCATCCAGTCTGGTGGACCCCAGCCATAAACAAGCTCTACAACAAAAGGAGAAAGCTACTACAAGATAGAGCAAAATCCTCAAAAGGGAAGACACCCTTGATCATCGTAAGTAAAAAACTAAGATCTCTCATAAAATCCTCCAAAACAAATTTTGAAAGAAAAATTGCCACGGACTCAAAAGGCAACCACAAGGCCTTTTTTAGCTATGTTAGAAACCTGGGAGGAAACTCCCAGATATGTTCAGAACTGGTTCAAAATGATGTAAAGTTCACTGAACCTACAGACATTGCCAACATACTGGCTGACAGGTTCAGTGCAAATTTCTCCCCCCCCCACCAAAAGGAGAAATATCTATACTAGAGGATTGTATCCTCCCAAACATCTCAAATGCTCAAGTAAGAACAGCTCTCTCCAAGGCGAAAAACACAGCATCCATGGGACCAGATGGTGTCCCCGGTTGTGTGCTCCACGAGCTCATTGAGGAATTAAATCCGCAGTTAGGGCAGCTGTTTAATCTTAGCCTCACCTCAGGATACGTACCCAAGGAATGGCGTACGGCTACTGTGGTCCCATTACACAAAGGCGGTGCCTCCACCGACCCTGGAAACTACCGTCCCATCAGCTTGACAAGCCTGGTCTGCAAAGCAATGGAGAGGATCATTATGGAACTCATAAATAAAGACATAGGGGACCTGCAGACATTGGATCAAACCCAATTTGGCTTTGTCAAGGGCAGATCGTGCCTTTTAAACTTGGTTGACTTTTTCAAAACAGTCACCAAGGCCATTGATGAGGGCAAGGCAGTCCACACAGCCTACCTTGACCTGGCAAAGGCCTTCGACACGATACCCCACTCAGGCATCATAGAAAAACTCACCAGTTTAAATGTGAACCCATACGTCACAAGATGGGTTGCAAACTGGCTAAGTGACAGAACCCACAGGGTTAGAGTTGCTGGCGCCATGTCAGATTCAAAGCCTGTCACAAGCGGTGTCCCACAGGGCTCGGTCCTGGGTCCACTCTTGTTCGGCATCTACTTTTCGGAAGTACAGGCAAGCACAGGAGGATTATGGCTGACAAAGTTTGCAGATGACTGCAAACTGGGCACCATAGTTGAAAACACATCAGACACAGATATCCTTCAGAAGGGTTTCATAGAAACAGATAACTGGTGCCAAAGCCATGGCCTAAAGTTAAACGCTAAAAAATGCATAGTCATACCCTTTGGGAAAAACAAGGTTACCCCTAGCTACCATATAGGTGGCAATCCACTAAGCACAGAAGAGGTTATCAGGGATCTGGGAACACAGGTTGATAGCAACCTCTCATTTGATACCCACGTTGCCAAAGTTGTTAGGAAGACCTTCTACATTGCCCACCTGATCATGACGGGTTTCACGTCTAGGTCAAGAGAGGTCATTCTTCCCCTGTACTCATCACTCATCAGACCGATGATTGAGTACAACACCCCATTTGGAATGTATCTAACCCGACACCTACAGCAATTGGAAAGGCCCCAAAAGTTCCTCACCAAAAGGATAAAGGGTTTCAAAAATATGTCCTATGCTGCCCGACTGAAGGAGCTCCAGCTCTACTCAGTCGCTTACCGCCTGCTCAGAGGTGACCTGTGCCTGACATACAAGGCCATGTCCAACCCGGAATTAATGAACATGCTTCACCTCAAAAAATCTAAATCCATCAGATCCACAAGAGCACGAGACTTAAACCTTGACGCGGTCATAAATAGGACGTGCTGGAGGGACAGATTCATCACCCAGAGACTCCCTATGCTGTGGAACAAAATCCCAGTACATGTGAGGCAGAGCACCTCGCTGGCCTTGTTCAAGAGAAATCTTGACCAATGGATGGGAGATCGCAGGTATACCCCAGGGATTACATCAGTGTCACTGCTTGACAGAGGCACAGCAAAATAATGGGTATAATATCCTTCAATAGAAAGGGGTGGCGTAAGCCACAAAAACTCTGGGCTAGGCTTATAAATGCCCTAGGGCAGATAGCCTAGTATAAACCTATGAACCTATGAACCTATGAACTTATGAAATCTTAGTTCTTAGAGGCAACAGCATGCACATCAGTAATTAGAAGCAGAGAGGAAGTTGATAGAGAGAGCAGGTGATAGAAAAAGGTTAAGTGTCAAGAGAAAAAAAAGGGGGCCTATGGGTAAAAGAGGGAAATTAGAGATTTTTTTTAATTTATAAATAAGAGAGGAGAGTAGCTTTAGTTAGAATCAAGTGAAATCTGAGAAAGGAGAGTAAGCTAAGTGGGAACTGAAGGGAGGGATCTAAATATGGGTAGAGGAGAAATTTAGTGAAAAAGTATTAGGAGATAGAGTTCTGTGGCTAGAATTAAGTATGAATTGAGAAGGGGCTATATGCAATGCGGGGTCAGGTAATTAAGTTCACGGTGGTTGAGTACAGGAGCAAGTCCAGGTATTAGTAAAGTGGACTTTTAGGGCAATTTTAAATGGGTGGGGCTGTGTGATGAGTCTGATTGTTAAAGGTAGCTTATTGCAGTGGACAGAGGGAAGATAGTTGTAGAGGGTTTCACCAATTGATGTTTTAGGTATGTAAATGTCAAAGAGGTTTTGGCTGGTGCTTCTAAGTTTTCTGGTTGGGAGGTATTATCCACCGTTTCATCGCCTCTTTTGAATGCATGAGACAAGTGACACTTGTATTTGTTAATTATAAAATATCTGCTGCAAAAATTCTCTTCCTTGATCTTGAGAAATGTACACCATCTTGTCTGAAAACATGTGTGCCCAGAATTAGGCTCAGATGCTCAACACATTTCCATTTTTTAAAAGTGAGACATTTTTTTCATGTATGCATTTACCCCCAAAAATCTTTTCATTCACGGTGACCCGACTCTCCTTTCTATATGTGATTTGTGAAAAATACATCCTATAACAGTGCATACTGTCTAAGGTGGCTGTAAGTTCCCTACTAACAATCATAGAGCCCTTGCAGAAGAGATCATTTGTACCGACATAGGTTCTTAGGTTTGTACTAGGCTATTGGCCCTAGGGCCTATACAAGCTTAGCCATAACAATTCCCTGGCTATTTCTTCCCACAATATTTACTTTCTTGGACCCCTGTCTGAATAGAAACAGATCCATACTTCCTTACATTAAGGTGTTCTAAGGCTTGTTTTACATCCCCTATTTTGGCTCCTGGCAAGCATAACACAATCCGATGTTCATAGTCTTCTCTGAAAATGTAAGTACCAGTTCCTCTAATAACTGAATCTAATGACAAGAATCTTTTCTGACTAGATCTGAAGAATCTTCAACTTCTAATACAGTAATACCTGATTTATCAGTTGTTACAAAGGAATGATCTTCATCATCATTAGTCTTATTAATCCCAATGTTTTCACTGTGTATGTCCTCTACAGGGACTATGGCGATAGAACATTAGAGGAGGGCTGTGAAAGTCCTCAGTATAAGACTGACACTTAGAATGGTTTGGCACAAGCAGTAACACATTCCACTGGTATCCTGCACTTGAGTGAATAATGTTGCCTCCATTACAATGACAAGCAGTGACATCATCCTGACCTCCTTGGCCAATAGCAGGCCAAGTTTAATGCTGAAGTTTCAGCAATTTACTGTAAGTAACCCTAGCCATACATACACATATAGCTTGCTAGTTTGTGCCATCCACATATCTTTCACACTCCTGTTTCTTTCTCCATAGCTGCAAAAGTAATAGCATAGACTGCACAACTGCACAGGTGGAAAACTGAGATCCTTAGAGAGCACTGGGGTGACTACATCTCCTTCATAAAACACAGGTTTAAACGTTAGCAAGCCTTTCAGGTATGATAGCTGTAGTTTGCTGCAATACAGGTTATCTGCAGCACTGATACTTTTCTGTTACGTTCCATTGTTCAAGTGTAACAGTATGACTCTTTGATGCTATGACTGCGTGCATGCTTGCATGCTTTAGTGTGCTTGTACAAGCAACTCACTGTATTAAAACTTTCCCTTTCAGATTGCATGTGATAATGGCTATGGGTAAGATTCAACCTTAGATGTCCGTTGTGACATCATTAGCAAGTTCACGCCAAAATGTGATTGCTTAACCCAACTACACTAGACTAAAAGTCTTAAGCCCCTCCCCATCATTATCTCATTTCCTCCCAACCATCCCTGCCTCCACTTAACCCTTTCCCCTCCCCAACCCACTTAACTCCCCCTAATATTAACCTACCCCCCCCCCATGAAGATGTCCCGGGACAACTTAGTTTGTTGCCAAACTTCATTTATAAAGGAAAAATAAGCAGAAGCAGCATGTTTTAATTGTATCAGTAAATTACTTTCACAGACCCTCTTTCTCAATATACTGAGTCTGATCCAATTACTGTATGTTTAACCCTAGGCATCGGTTAAAATGTACAAGTAGCTCAATATATTATGGCTTTGTTTGGGAGCATATCAATTGATAAATGTCAATTTTAAAAGCAGGAAAATGACTGAAGAAAAATAACCAAATGGTCATGAAGACAAACTTCAGAAAAAAGAGCCATAGTAGAAATGGCTAACACACACGTATTAGGCATGAACACAGATGGAAAAGCATACAGAATAAGCACTCCAGACAGCAACACAGAGAAGTTCAGATGGTAGAAGGAAAAGAAACCTACACATCAAACAGTAAGACCAGCAAAACTATGTACCATAAAGAAATATAGTAAAGCAAAACAAATGGGTGACTATCAAAGCCATCTACATAAAGCAACACCGAAAAATCTTGATCAGTAGTATAAAATAAAACAAGTATAAAATAATGTGCGATACTTACTTGACAACACATGGGCAAATGCAGATACATCAGATCCACTTCATCGAAAACTACAGTAATGTCTTTATTAAAGTAACAAAGCCCAACACACATACACTTATAGTACACACACACCATAGTGAAGCTCACAAAACCAGGTCTAACATGATGTTACAAGTTTAAACAAGGTGTAATGTTTTGAAGGAAATCCAAGGTGCTACATTCATCCCTGGAAGCCACAATCTTTAGCAAGCATTCTTCTAGTAAACAAGTAAGCCTTTGTGAGTCTGTAATGGGAACTTAAGCAAGCATCTTCTCACACATTATTTCTATGCTGTTTTGCTGAACCTGCAGTACACCAAACACCATTAAAATTCACATGCCATTTAATAAGGAGGCACTGGACACACAGGTACAATGCCTCTACAGAATTCTGGCAATTGGGCATTCCATGACTGCAGACATCTGAGAAACATCACAATTCAGGAGGATACATAGGTGGCAGGCGAAGAGTTTGTGAAGCTCACATTCCAAGGATACACTTGCAACTGAATATAAATGTATCCTCCATATACTTTAGCATCATTTTGGATTTCATGTGATGATGGCTTTGGGTTTGATTCCTTCCTCAGCTCTGAATTGTGCCACTATTGTACATTTGATGTGGTGGTTGTTGCTATTTTATTAAAGTACATAGTACATATACATAAGAGCTGCATTTTTCATTGTATCTGTTCTTCTGTCTCCTTGACTCTCTTTCTCACTGTCCTTTGTATTATTTGTTTTATCATTTTTCTTCTCTCAGGACTTGCATTCTTGCATCTACAAGGTCTGTAACCACCCCCCCCCCACGGCACCACAGCCACGAGCAACACCTACAACATCTGCAACCCAGGCTGCCACAGTCACCATCAGACCTATTACAGCAGCTGTTGCTGGCAAACCAGCCAGCCAGCTCTGCACTACAAGTTGGTGCTGTTGAACCTGCTAGTAGCAGCACAAGTGGAGGTGGCAGATTTGTCACCAATTGACAATTTACAGTTATTGTTATTGTCGCGGAGCATATTGTCAATAGGCTTAATGACCACATCAGCTGCTTAAGGAATCTTTATCCGTTACTCACTGAGTCACATCCCTGCCCCCCATATGTTTTCCATCTAAGCCAAGGCCTAGTGGCGAGGAAGCCCAGGGAGGCAAGTAAGTTCCCACTAGATTTCATCTCGCAGGGACAGCAGCAGTGAAACACCATCTCATCTCCCATCCTTGTGTTACCCTCCTTTTTGTTTCTATGTGTGTCCCATTTGCTGTCCAGTTGTCCCCATCACCATTGCCTTACCTCTTTTCGTCTGATATCTCATTCTCCATTATGCTCCTCCCATCATCGTTGTAGCACCACACTGCTTATAAGTCTTGTCTGTCTTTTATGTTTGTTTGTGTGCTACTGCTATCTACAGTAACCCTCTTACCTTTCCCTTACTTCCACTATTTCCTTTCCCAACTTACCTTCTTTTCATATGTATATATATATATATATATATATATATATATATATATATATATATATATATATATAGGCACTTAACCCACCAAAAAAAAGACTCCACCTTCCTCAGCACCATCCTGTTCATTCCTTAGATTTTGACCTTATGTTCTACCCTCTGCCTGATTCCTTTTTTTATCCCTTTATTATATTCCCACCTCCACACTTTAGCTTAGCCAAAATATAGATGAGCATTTCTGTATAATGGCCATTTAAGGTTTCACATGACTCTGCTTCTTGTCGCTGATTTGATAGCATGATTGCGCAGAGATGTTTGGAGGTGTGTTGCACATACATTGTTTACTGCTGTTTCTTCTCTCTCCCTGTGAGTGTACCTCAGTACTACAATGTCTTATGACAGATTCAGCTGCAGCCACCATCAGGATTTTTAATAAACTAACCTTCTCATACTAATTTGTCCCGGTGCTCATTAATAATGAGCTCTGAGCCTCATTGCACAAACAAGGTAAACAGCGTTGGGCTGGCTATAACTATGTCCGCAATGTTTCTGAATCCCAAATGCATGTTTTTATCTGCCTCTTATTAGAGAGAGAGAGAAATAAAAACAGAGTATATTGTCACTGTCCATTTGGTTATAGTTGCATGACTCTTTCACAATTAGGCCACTAAAAAGGCAAAAGAAAATGACAAGTCTATAACGAGTTCAAAACAAACCCTTCTGAAAGGTGTCTTGCAGGCAGGCAGGCAGGCTGAAATTAGAGACAGAATAGTTCTCACCTGCACATGAGTACAAACACAAATGCAGTGCTTGTCGATCAGCTCTCAGTTTTCCCCTTTTCAAATCACACATATACCTTCAAATAATATCAAGACCTTTCTAGACAGTTTTAATTATGCTTTGAAATTACGAGCCTATAATGTTTATCTACTAACATTGCAACAGTATATGCATATTTTTGCTATTTATTTTTATTATCTGAACTGGTTTCCCTGTGCTACTCTGCAAACATGAAGATGAGGACATAATATATTGGTTTATTTACAAGGAAATATAATTCAGAAGTTTTAATACCAAGCAAAAATGTACAGAAATATGTAAAAAGAAAAAACAGATTATATCGCAGAGTAAAGAACTGACAATTATTACAAGTTTCTAATTGCCCACCATACAGATTGTGGTACATTAAGGAGATCTGGCATTGATTACAAAACTTAGAATCTTAAATACATATGTATATATGTAGACTGTTATCACCTAATGATTATTATATTATGGGTTACACAGACATGATGTCCTAGCAGCTTAACACTATATACTTATTTGGGGCCAATGAAAAAAGTGCCTAAAATGGTGATTCATTAAAATACTCACCTTCTGTTAAGATAAATGAGTTGTCTCTCCTTTCATGACAATGATAAACTGCATCAAAAAGTAGCTATGCTTCAAATCAAGGAACAGAAGAAAAGGAACAGCCATTATAACTCAAGGCAGTGCAGCCTGAATTAAAGTCAATAATTAAGCCCTTCTGAATGAAGGAAAAGAATCATAAAAATAATCTTATACCTTGCCTACAACTGTCGAATGTGCTAAACATATTGAAACCAAGAAACTGTAGTACACTGGTCATTCTAAAGCAGATTATGACAAGGATTACTGGTTTATAGACTGTTCTGAAGCTTACACAGACATACCAATGCATTTTCTTGTCTGATTCAGTAACTTCAGAAATCTAAAAGAAAACATTCATTAATTAAGTAGTTCCACATCTTTACAGTGACACAAAAATGCACGTATAGTTTACATGCATTTATAATTCAAAAAAGGCACACTAACTGTTACTTGTTTATAAGTGATGCAAACACGTAACATGAAATGGCAAAAATGTTTAAGCCTTGAAGTTCATTAAGCCCTTTAATACAACAGTAGACTGATTTTAAAAACGGATAACACTGCAGCATTTTTTTTTATTATAGAAGAACTATTAGGCAAAGAATGCGCCCCTGGGAATCTTATAAAAAGCTTTTGCTCACAGTGGTATAAGATAAGTGGTAGAAAGAAATATTGCTTAAGGAGACTCAAACATTGAAATGTGCAATGGGACTTCTGTCTATGTTATTAGTCAGAAACATTGAGAACATTTTAATATATTATAAAAACAAATTTCAACCTTTCAAAAACTACTAAAGTTGTTGCTGTACCTATAACACAGAAAATGGTCCTTTTCAAAAATGTCCAGAATCGTGATGAGAAGTATTGGGGGGTTAATATCAAATATACCAGTGAATTCCTAAACAGTGTGAAAGACATTTCTGGAAAAGATGTGGTGGCAACAGAATTGGGAATCTATATCTGAAATGTCTGCAGATGATTGAGGAATTCAGGCATGATGGATAGTTTTCTGCATGTCACAGGCTGAGTGAGCTGCAACTGCAGAGTGTGGAATTCTGACATGATGGATGGCTTTCTTCATGTTGCAGGCTGAGTGAGCTGCAATTGTAAAGTGTGGAATATGGACATAATGAGCGGTTCTATGCATGGTACACACTGAGTGAGCTGCAATTGCAGAGTATGGAATATGGACATAATGAGTGGTTCTATGCATGGTACACACTGAGTGAGCTGCAATTGCAGAGTATGGAATATGGACATAATGGGTGGTTCTATGCATGGTACACACTGAGTGAGCTGCAATTGCAGAGTATGGAATATGGACATAATGAGTGGTTCTATGCATGGTACACACTGAGTGAGCTGCAATTGCAGAGTGTGGAATATGGACATAATGGGTGGTTCTATGCATGGTACACACTGAGTGAGCTGCAATTGCAGAGTGTGGAATATGGACATAATGGGTGGTTCTATGCATGGTACCCACTGAGTGAGCTGCAATTGCAGAGTGTGGAATATGGACATAATGGGTGGTTCTATGCATAGTACACACTGAGTGAACTATAAAAATGTGTAGAACATACGCACAATGTGTGGTTCTGTGCATGTGGAATAAGCTGTAACTGCAGAGTGTGGAACTCAGACATGATGGGTGGTTCTGTGCATAGTGCTCACTAAGTGACCTATAACAAATGGGGAACCCAGGCATGATGGGAGGTTCTAGGCATGCTGCACTCTGAGTAAGCTGTAACTGCAGAATATGGAACTTGGATATCATGTGTGGTAAAGTGATTTCTGAGAGAAATGTAACTGCAGAACATGAAACTTGGGCACAATGGGTAGTTCTGTGTATGCTGAGTGAGCTGTAACTAAAGAGTGTGGAACTGAAATGTCATTGTGGTATAGCGCATTCTGAGTGAAATTTAATTACACAGTGTGGAACTTGGACATGATGGGTGATTCTGGGCATGTTGCACACTGAGTGAGCTGTAACAAAGTGTGGAACTCAGGCATAATGTGTAATTCTGTGCACGGTGCATGTTGAGTGAGTTGTACCTTCAAAGTGTGGAATTCAGACATGATAGGTGGTTATTTGTATGGTGCATGGTGAGTGAACAGCAACTTCTAATTGAGGGACTGAGATCTGATGGGTGGTTTTGTGCTTGGTGCATATGAGTAAGCTATGAATTACGTAACAGTGTGATAGAGATTTCTGGAAATGCATGGTGATGACAGAACTGAGAATCTACATCTGAAATTTCTGAAGATGAGTGAGGAACTCAGGTATGACATGTGGTTCTGTGCATGATGCAGTCTGAGTGACCTGTAACTACAGAGTGTGGAACTTTGTCATGATGGATAGATCTGTGCATGGTGTTTGCTGTGTCAGCTGTAACAAAGTGTGAAACCCAGGAGCAATGTGTAGTTCATGCTGAGTGAACTGCAAGTTTACCTTACTAATGGTTTTACTAATGTCTGCTACCTCAAAATGATTCAGTAAGTGTGGAATGTGAGTATTTAACTTGGAGGTTACCTTTTCACATCAGAACACATTTGTTAAACAAAATGCATACATATACAGCAGTTAGCACTTCCACTAATCCAATTTATGCTAAGATTATTAACAGAACACTGGCTGAGCTAAAGACTAAGAAACATCAGGCATTATCATACACAGTAATACAAGCACCTTCACCCTTCACACCCACATCTAAGACACATAGCTCTGAGAGTCACAAGGGTGCAGACTCCAAGCTGATATGGTCCACTGAGACTGCATCAAACCATGGTAATGTTTTAGTAATAGAGGACTCTATTGTATGGCATATGGATAGCACACTCACCAGGCTGGATACAATTTAAAAATCATTCTAGAGTCAGGATCTGGGATGCAATAAGGGGCTCTTAAATCCTTCCATCCTGACAAATATTATTATGACCTGTTTGTGATCCATGTCAGGGTGTATTTCCTTAGACACTCTACCCACTGGGACATGCACTAGGATATGATTGAACTTGCTATGTATGTATCTGAGGCAGGAAAGATACTGGTCTTGTGTTATTTTGACATCACCTAGAATGATGCCAAGATTTAAAGACAAGATAACTGGCTTTATTAATTGGGTATGTAGTTGATGTAATCCTTGGGGGATCCAGTACATGTCAACTTGGGATGATATGGCTAACAAGTCTTTCTGCTTTGCCAGGGATGGCCTACACCTCTCTTAGCAAGGCTTCCACATTCTGGCTAAAGTAAAGCCTTTGCGGTCCCCATAGTGCCATTTTTAGACAGAGTCCATCTGACGGACATTCCAACCCTGTAAATTCTAATTTGGAACACATTAATGCAGCTCTGCTCAATGTCAGGAATTTTAACAATAAATAAGTAACTTGAGGATCTTCTGCAACTTGAACACATTTATTATTTATTATTTTATTATTATTATTTTATTTTGTTAAAATAATAATAATAAAATAATAAATATTATACCATGACCCCCCCAAAACGTGCACGCTGATTGGCCAGCGTGCACATTGTAAATCGAGTTATACTAATGGAAAAAGGTCCGGTCGCCCGGACTTTTTTCCATTAGTATAACTCTACTTTTAAAACACTGTCTCACTATGTTAAATGGGTTTAACATAGCGAGACAGCTTTAAAATAAGCAATGGAGATCTTCGTTGCTTATTTTAAAGCTGTCTCGCTATGCTAAACCCATTTAACATAGCGAGACAGGTTTTAAAAAAAAGCAATGGAGAAAGCAAGATCTCCGTTGCTTTTTACTGTTTCGCTATGTTAAATGGGTTTAACATAGCGAAACAGTAAAATAAGCAACGGACATCTCCGTTTGCTTATTTTAAACTGTCTCGCTATGTTAAACCCATTTAACATAGCAAATAAAAAAGCAACGGAAATCTTGCTTTCTCCGTTGCTTTTGCCTACAGCTCTGATGTACTGCGCAGGCGTGCAGTACACCAGAACTGCCGCGGATGCCAGACATCTGCGGAAGGGCAGTAAACAGGCATTATACTATGCCATTATTTAAGAAAAGTAATAGTTTCTTTTCTTAAATAATGTCATGGTATAATAGCAATAATCCACTTCTGGGTGTGGGTAATGCTGTATTTACCCGCGGTTGGCTTTGTTCCGGGCTAGCCCTCGGGACCAAACCACACCAACCATGGGTAAATCCAGCATTACCCACACCCAGGCGTGGGTTATTGCTATAATAAATGTGTTCAAGTTGCAGAAGATCCTCAAGTTACTTATTTACTGTTAAAATTCCTGACATTGAGCATTTTATTTTGTTTACTGTGGTGGTGGTGCTGCGGTAGCGTTGTCACCTCACAGTAAGACGTTGCCCTGTTCGTTTCTCAGCTAAAGCGTCTTCTGTGTGGAGACATGCGTAAATGGGCGTATCTTCGTTGAAGGTTGTGCGTCAGGCCTGGCAAGGCGGTACGGAAAAATCTACTGCCAATCTTTAGCAGACTGGAGTTCCGCTGTGGTGACCCCTAACCGGGAAAAGCCGAAAGATTTAACAACAATTATTTTATTTTATTTTACATTTGTTTACCGGGAAGTCTAACTGGACACAGGTCCTTTCTCAGCGAAGGCCTGAGGAGAAAAATTCCACATACAACATATATCATTTACAACTGACATAAGACACTTTGATATACATCAAAACAATGTTGTTGCAGTAGGAGAGTACTTTTCATTGCAAATCCTAAATATGTTTACATGAAGTGTTTAGTCTTGATTTACAACAGATCAGCCCAAACTAGACTAATTACTCCTTCATAGCTAGCTATAGAACATCCTTGATGTCCCCTTCTGAACATGATAGTATTTATTAATGACTTATCTGAAATTCCCATTAAACCCAAAACCTTTCTACTGGGAGACTTCAACTATCCATTAATAAACTGATTGACCTAGACTGCCAATGGTTTGCATGTCCACCATTTTCTTGACATTATAAATGCTAACTTTCTTTCACAAAACCATTCTACTAGGGGCGCCAGTATCTTGAATCTAGTCCTCTCAAATATGACTACTTTTTGCACAGCTCCAGATGTATCATCATGCCTCGTTAAATCAGACCATAAGTTACCTTTTCCTTTTAAACTATTGATATTTCACCTGCATATAGCTCTGGGTTTAGTGACTTCTGAAAGCAAACCTTCATTAGTTACTTGATGACTTAAACAAATTCTGCTATAATCCTCCTTTCAAGGATCCTATAGCTAAAGCTGCTACCGACAGATAAGCCAGTCCTTTTCTGCAACAAATACAATGAAAAGTTTAAAAACAACCCCACAGAGTGGAATATCCATATAAATAAATTATATAACAAGAGAAAGAAACGGCTTAATGCATTTAACTGGTCTCATTCTACCTACTTTAAGAGTGCACTTAAGCAAATTAACAAAGAGGTTAAGGAAAACATTAGTAAGCTGAAAGATGAGTATGAACTTCAAATAGCCACTAAAACCATAAAATAACTGCAAATCTTTCTTTAACTATGTCAGGAAGTTAAGAACTAACATACAACAGCTTGCAGTTAGTCCAAAATAATATTTCTGACCCAAAGGAAATAGCTACTAAAGTAGCTAACACATATCGTGCAAAATTTTACCTCACCCTCATTTATAGCTATCCAACAGGTTCCACAGTCCCATCCACACACTTTAATTGCTGTGTAACAAATTCTGTCAGCCTTTCAAAAACTAAGGCTGCCTGATTATCAGTGCCAAATATGGCCATTCTGAATCCCTTCTTAACTCCTTTAATCTAAACCTATCCACTAGTTACATTCCCAAAGCCTGGAAAACAGCCATTGTAATGTCATTACACAAGGGTGGCCCAGTCACAGACCCTGGTAACTATAGACCCATTAATCTCACTAGCCTCGTATGTAAAGCCGTGGAACACATTTTCTCAGACTTCATTAATCTGGACATTGAAAATCTCTTAACCCTAAACCATTATCAGTTTGGCTTTATCAAAGGAAGGTCCTGCATCTTTTGTTAATATCTTATGCAATTATATGTTATTATCTGCTATATTTTATAACTGTATGTGTAAACCACAAAGCTCATGTAAATATCTTATGTACAGTATGCTAGCAATTGTTCTGCAGCTTTTCTCCCTGGGCCTCCGGTGAAAACGGACAGCTCTGTCCAGTCAGACCTCCTCAGTAAACAAATGTAAAATAAAATGAATAAATAAATAAACAGACCAAGACACTATACAACTGTATGCGTACTTAGTATAATATTTATTAACAAAAACAAACCCAAATGTAGCAACCAAACAAAACTGTAAAACTGTAAAATTCCCAAAAGCAGGCAGAAGACAGCTTGATATGCAGCTAAGTCCAAAAACTTGATGAACCAGCATGTAATCATACTAAAAAACATTATTACAGAGAAAGAAAGTTAGCGCTTCCATGGTAATACCATACCGCTTCTTCAGACAAACAGGAATGGTGATAGAATAACTTATATGCAAATGACATGCTGTAATAAAGTTTTTTGGTACGATTACTTGCTGGTTCATCAAGTTTTTGGATATAGCTGCATATTGAGCTGTCTTATGCCTGCTTTTGGGTATTTTACAATAATATTTATTAATATGACCGACCAAACACTACTGTTGAGATATTGACATTTTCTTTATAACATGGATTACTAACAGATACACTGCATTTCCTTAAATGACTCTTAGTTCATGATCAAATGTCCTCCTAACCAGCTGTTTTCAGTCACTTTTTATACAGTCTAAGTTTAAATCTTTTTGAAACATTCCTGACATATCTATGGCTTTACTGTGGACCATGCCAGTTTCTGTCCCTTAATCAATTTCTGAGAATATTGTGGACCTCACCAGTTTTTTGTTTTCTTAGCAGTTTCTGAGAAGACCAGGGTGTATGCTATGACAATATAGCCATTTTTTTGCACTGTTAGCCATTTCCCTTTGTTAGCTCCATTCTGTCAATTAAGTCTTTGTATATATTTAGCTTATCATGCTATTTCAGCAAGCCACTATTATCATGGCCATGTGTTACTAATGTTTTAAGCCCACAGCATATCACGTTGTCCTGAAAACACCTACCTCCCAATATTCTGGATTATTTTGTATTGAATATGTTTGTTCAGCAATGAATACCCCTTCCTTTGATAGACGATCTACTGTTTGGTTGGCCTGACTATACACTTCATTCTTGTTATGTGCTTTGACCTTATTTAAGCTCATTGTGGAAGGATTATCAACTTTTATCAAGCTCTATATTTCCTTCAACACTCTTGTTGGCTGAATGGCTTACCATTAGCTGTAATCAAGTTTCTCCAAGCTGAAATGGGAAGGAATGAGGTCAGAACTTGGATTACATACTCACTGTCTGTATTTCAATTTTTACTGCAATTCATGCAACAATTTTAAGTTCACAGTGATGGTGAACCTATGACATGCATGTCAAAGGTGATATGCTATGACATTTTGGGTGACACACCAGCATTCACCAACACCCAAGTTACCAAAGAAACTGCTTTTGCATTTGCTGCTTGTGTGGAGTGCATTGAATTATTTTGCACCAGGAGCCAGTTCAACAACACTGCTGCAGAGGTAAGGAAGTCATTAACCTCAAAGACTATTTCAGTGCACTTTCTCGATAAGAGTCTGCAAAAGGCAGTGCTGACATTGTTTTCTCTTCATGGTTACACTTTTGCAAATGACAAGTTGTCTGCATTTCTAGGAGTGTGCTGTTTCACATTCCTGTCAACTGCTCCTTTTAATTTCTCCTAAAACTGGCAACTTTTTATACTTAATGACAATAATTAGA
This sequence comes from Protopterus annectens, assembly GCF_019279795.1. Lineage (NCBI taxonomy): Eukaryota > Metazoa > Chordata > Ceratodontiformes > Protopteridae > Protopterus > Protopterus annectens. Next base: position 1,232,402,721 of record NC_056733.1, read on the forward strand.
TTTATAGACTAATTTTACTTAAGAAAATGTATATTAATTCACATTCATTTTTTCTGTCAGTGTCCCAAATTAATAGTACTAGTAGTTTTTTTTCCATAATAAATCTTTATTATTTTTTCAATTTTTCTTACAGTAATACACAAAACAAAGAAAAACAAAACTGTACCGAAAATAAACAACAATACTACAATATATATACATTATATACATGAATGCTTCCAACAATTAAATGAGATCAGTATACATTGAAATAAAATTCTGAGAAAGAGTATTAAAAGATCTAGTATCAATATACAGGATTATTAATACTGACTTCCAAATTAAGTATGTACGTCCAGGTGTTAAACTGGATTCGGAACATTAAGCCAACACAATATTGAAGATTTGCTCCCATATTTTCGGATTGTTTATATTTCTCTTATGATCCTTGATTAATAATTTATGTGCTAGAATATGTTTGATCGCTACACTTTTAAAATTTTCCCATGAAGTCTGGGATGGATTCAACCAATTTGTAGCTATATAAAGCTTCATTAACAAGAAAATATTTATAAGTATGATCATTTGGGATCTATCCAAGTTATTCGGAGGAATATGTAGAATCATAAATTCCCAGGAAAGTGTGGAATGTTGATAACCCATCTTTTGTAATTGAATTTTTAAAGAGTTCCAAAGTTTAAATATACATTTACAGCTCCAGAACATGTGTAGAAGATCAGCTGTTTGATCAATACAGTATGGGCATTTGGGTGAATGTTTGGAATTGAAATTATGCAGACTGAGACGAGTGTAATAGGCATAATTAAATATCATCAGCTGAGTAAATAATAACTTTTGAAGAGATACTGATTTTAAAGTTAGGTTAATTGCTTTTAATATTTTATTATCATCAATCAATGGTATTTTATCCTTCCAGTATTTTGACAAGAGTATTTGGTTTTGATATTTCAAGTCTTTTACCAGATTATATGTAGACGTTATGAATTTAGAGTCCTGTATAAGAGTTTGCCATAAATTTGAACAATTAGTTAAATCTTCCTCCTTAATTCTGAAATCACTAAAATAGTTTATGGAAAGATCCTTTAACTGTCTCATTATAATTAAATAAGATTTAGGAAGGCTCATCTCCTTTAACGTATTATGTATTGAAATACCAAGATAAGGATATAAATCAAGTACAGTTAAATTGACTATAAGTGGAAATTTTTTAAGATTTATTAATTGATTATTGATTTTCAAATTCGGATTCTTATGAAAGGGTTGGAAAGTCATCATATATTGCAAGAGATCTAAAGATTGAAAACATTTTTGTAACTATATTATGTATAATCTAATATGCTCCATTAAAGCATATAATTTGAAGGTATCTTTATTTAAAAAGGGTAATGCCTTAGGGTTAATAACCAAATTAACAGCATGTTTGTAATTCAAAACTACCCACTTAGGTGACCATTTACTACTGGGTATCTCAAAGTTAGCCACTCTTAGAATTCTATTAAAATTTATTATTAAATAATATAAATCAAAATTAGGTAAATCTAAGCCTCCCTTATTTTTTGGAGTCATCAATTTATCATAAGATATTCTAGTTTTTCTAGGCTCCCATACAAATTTAGCTAATTCCGTATAAATTTGTTTAAATAATTTCTTGGAAATTGAGACTTGAGAAGCTCAAAAAATATATAACATTCTGGGGATTACATTCATTTTAATGATTGAGACCTTTGAAATTGTTGGTAATTTCAGATTATTCCATCTTTTTAAATCAGACAATATATGATCCCAAATCAGCTTAACATTATTCACATAGAAATCTCTATTATCTGTGGAAAAAACAATACCCAAATATTTTATTTTTTCTTCGGATTTTAACTGACCTACCAATGGTAAAAGCAAAAAGGGTTTAGGCGTTTTTAAAGGAAATAAATTTTTTTTTTTTTTAAGATTTATTTTATAATTGGATATCTCTGCAAATTCATCCACTGCTTTTAATATTTTCTTGGTATCTGAAACAGGCGTCGTACAGTAGATATTAAGGTCATCAGCAAAAGCAGTCATGGATATTTTAATAGCATGGATTATTGGGGCATTATGATATGTATTTTGCTTAATATGCAAAAATAATGGTTCTAAATATAAATTGAATAATATAGGAGATAACGGACAGCCTTGATGCATTCCATTCTTAATTTGTATTCTTTTGGAAAAGTTTTTATTAATGTATAAAGTTGTATAAGGATTATTATATATTTTTTTTAATGTTATAATAAAGTCTTGGGGTATATTAAAGTATGATAAAATATCAAACAAAAATTTTAAATTAACTTTATCAAAAGCTTTTTGTGCATCAATTATGAGTGCGTAAACATTAAGATGTCTATGACTGGCGTAAGAAATTAGTGTATGAAGTGATAACGTATTGTTAGTAGTTTGTCTGTCATTTATAAAACCAGCTTGTTCATTAGATATTATTAAATTTATTACCTTCTTCAATCTATTAGCTAAGATAGAGGTCATAATTTTCATATCTATATTTAAAAGTCAAATAGGCCTATAGTTATCCGGGATTTGCAGATCTGCATTTTCTTTAGGTATAAGAATTGTTTTCGATGCATTAAAGTGTGGATCATTAATTTTATTGTTGATTATATAATTAAATATATGCGGAAGTATTTTACCAAGGATATCACAAAAGGTTTTGTAAAACTCTGCAGTCAGACCATCCGGTCCTGGAGCTTTATGGGGTTTCAAATTATTAATTGTATCTATTATCTCCTCAGAGGAAATTGGCTTAGTTAAATCCACCTGAGATTCATCACCAATTTTCGGAAAGATAATCTTCTGCAGAAAATCATTATTAATCTTATTTGTAAGTAATCCCTGATGATTGCCATACATTTGAGAGAATATTAATTCAAAGATATTCGTAATATCTTCAGTATTAGTATATCTTTTATTGTTAAACTGTATTTCAGGAATTTGAGAAGGTATTTTCGATTGGTTAATGATACGAGCCAATGCCTTTGATGGGGTCTGAATATGATTGGCATATTTTACCAATATTTTATGTTCATGAAATGACAACCTACTATTTTGAAGCAAAAAAAAGATCCTTTTGACATTTTAATAATTCTGTTTCAGTTTGATTGTTATAATTCCTAATTAAATCCTGATCTAATAGCTTAATTTTAGATTCCACTTCTTGTATCTCTCTAGTTTGTATTTTCTTATAATACGTAGCTTTTTGGAGAAAGATCCCCCTTATTTGTGCTTTGGTTGTTGCCCATTCTATATCGGGTGGATGTTGCTGTTTGGAAAAGTTAACTAGTAGAAGATTAAAAGTCTCTTGAATTTCATGGATTATATCTTCTTTATTTAATAAATTCGGATTTAGAGACCAATTGTAACCTCTATGTCGTAGACTATTTCTAATGTCTTTGTTAAAACTTAATGTAATTCTAGAATGATCTGATAAGTATCGAGCTTGTATAGATACACAGGGATCTAAATTAATTAGTACATCTGAAATCAAGAAAAAATCTATCCTAGACCTCATTTTGTGATAACTTGAATAAAATGTAAAGTTATTTGTATTTGACTGGTTGTTTGTATATTTAAAGGGATCATATAGTTTAAAATCAACTTTAAGTTCACTTAATGCTATTACTGCTTGATTATTAAAAGACCTATGTGAACTTGATTTATCCAGTTTGGGATCTTGATATGCGTTCCAATCACCTCCTATTATTATATAACAAGTATTATATTGATTAAGGATAAAGTAAAGTGATGCTATAAAAAGTTGTTGATTGGTACATGGTGCGTAAATGTTAAGAAGTAAGACAGGTTTATCATAAAGGGTAGATGAAAGAATTACATAGCACCATCTTCCCTCTTTGTCTATTTTAGAGTCTAGAATTTTACTTTGATATTGAGTACTAGTAGTTTAAAACTGTCCATGGCTCTTATTTCTAGATTTGCCTCCGATTCTGTTGAGATTTATCCCTGATGTATTGAGAACCATGCTGTTTTATTTATTTATTTATGTATTTATTTATTGTTTGGGGGGGTAACACACAAGCAGAGTCAAGTTACGCATTTTCCGAATTTCTGATACATTGTACCCAAAAGGTTTGCCATCACTGAGCTAGTATCTACTTAGGCTGAAAGCAATGTTAGCTTTATTGACTTGTTATTTTACATACCTTACATCCAATTCTGATGACATTTAGCTGACAAAACTTCCTTTTTATGCTGAGTTTAAGCAAATATATATTTTTTCCACAAGTAAAATTCTGACAGTGTATTCTCAGGATGTCAGCTCTCATAACCATTGCTTGTGTCTGCTTTTTAAAGGACTTAATCTCAATCAAGTAAATTTACATTTGTATAGGTGCTTGTTCTTTTGATAGATACAAGCACTAGAAGTGTATATCCTGTCTTGACTGATACCCTTTTAGTCTGGAAATAAAGATGTGCATATTTTATTGCAGATTTTATTCCTTTATTAATTATTGACATGATCCAGCCTCACCACATTGATATTTATGTCTCAAGTGCTTCTCAGATCTACTTAGAGAAGATTTTGTAAACTGGTATCCCATTTTCATAGATTTATAGATTATTACTAGGATAACTGACCTTGTGGACCATTTTAAGCCTAGCCAGTTACCCCATGTAAGGGTCAAACCCTACCCCTTATGTTTGTAAGGTAAACAATTTAACCATTATGCCAACCTCTTAACCCAGATATTACAGTATCATAGCACTAATAATGAAAGACAGCAGACAACAGATAAGAGAAGAAGCCTCAGAACATAGGAATGCAAATAGATATGCAAAGTTTCCAACCAAGACAGTGACAAAAATGGATGGAGCCAGGTCTGGGAGTTGAACTGAAGCTATTTGCTGATGGATTAAGAGAGTTTAACATTGCACAACACTAAGATAAAAGGTAAACATTGTCTGTATGTTAGTATCATGGTACGAATAGCAGCAGGTAATACAATATCTATTGCAAAACAATCTTTTAACCAAAACCCAACATGGCTTCCGACCTAACCACAGCACAGCTACAGCCCTATTATCTTTTGCAGACACCATGAACAAGGCCAGAGATGCAGGATGCTATACAGCCTCAGTATTCCTTGATCTCTACAAGGCCTTTGACACAGTGTCTCACCCATTACTTTTGAACACACTGTCTAACTTAGGCTTCTCACATAACACAGTAAAATGGTTTCAGAGCTACTTCAAGGATCATAAACAAGCAGTGAAATGGTCTAACAAACTCTCACCCTTTCTCCACAACCATACTGCAGTCCCCCAAGGCTCCATCCTAGGACCCCTACTCTTCAACATTTTCACAAACAGTTTTCACACTGCCTTTCATCCTGGGACTCTCATTCAGTATGCTGATGATTCCACCATAATCTGCACTGCTCAGTCACTACCAGAAGTACTCTCAACAACTCAACAGTCCTTTACAGCAGTCGAATCCTGGCTAAGAAATGCCCAACTCTTTCTTAATCCAAATAAGACAAAACTAGAACTCTTTCATCCCAAAAAACACCTCCACTGTCACTGATCATTTCAACATCCTTGCATCTGACAACATTGCCATAGAAATAGTGCAGGAAATTAAACTTCTAGGTGTTATCATTGACAATAAACTTTCATTTGACCCCCATATACAGCAAAATATAAAGACAACTCATCAAAAAGTGGGACTCTTATATATAAACAAACATTTCTTTACTGCATCAACCAAAACTACCCTTGCAAAAACATTTTTACCTCCCTCTCGTCTTTATGGTGCCCCTATTTTAACTAAGTTATGAAATTCTATCCTAAACAAGATGAAACAGTGCTACAACAAAGTTGCAAAATTTGCTACAAACTCTAAATGTCACACACACACCACTGTAAACCACTCCTAGAATTAAATTGTCTTGAAGTACCCAACCAACTTGCCTTTATTCAGGTATCCACCTTGCACAACCTTATTCCAAGCCTTCTGCCCACCCTGCACTAGCCAATCTAGTCACATCTTACACACCAAATTGATCCCTACGATCAGAAGACAAAAATCTCTTAGCTATCTCAAAACTCACAAGAAAACTTGGTCACGCTCTGTATTCATACTCTGTCTCCATACTTTAGAATTCACTACCTCTAGCTACCAGGTCTATACCTGGCCTAACCCATTTCAAAGCCTCTTTAAAAAATCATCTCAAAAATACATGTCTCTGCTCCTGCATAAAGCATGCCTATTGCTCAGGTCTTCCTATTCTGTCACATTTCAGTCCACACAGACTGCAAGATCCTAAGGCTCTTCTAACTCCTTCTCTGCTTCTATACCATATCCTTAAGCTACTGCTCAGGGCTTTATTGCTTCTATTCTTCTTAACTCTCTCTCTCTCTTGCTATACGTCTGCATCACTAACTTTCTGGCTGCTATTTTCCTAACTGAAACTAACATTCTATTTTGCATGTACTATTACAGTCAATGTCACACATTGCACTACCTATGTACTACTTTTTTGGCTAACTGACCAGATGTCACATATGTTATATTTCCTGGTGCCATGTCTCTTGTTCTAGATGGCATACCTCATCTCCCAAGCATTATGACTGAGCATCATAGGGCCAAATCCCCAAGAAGCCAGGGGAGAGGGATCTGAGGTTGCTGGGCTCAGCAGTTAAGAGAACAGTCTGTGGCAAAGTGGGCCAGTTGGGCAGAGGAGGAGAAAAACTATTTGAAAGTTTGAAAATGTAAATTAAGTGAAAAGTATACAGTTGTTTTAATCTCATATGTCATGGAACCTCAAGACCCAGCAACTACCATAATATGTACAGAAGAAGTATAGAGCAGCAGTACAATTTCAATTTGCTTCCCTAACACCAAATTATGGACGATTTCAGACTGAGAGGCTGTTTTAGTCCTTTTACCATGCTTGCTTTGTATCACACTGTTCTTATAATCTTTCAGCTACCTGTTACTCCTCAAAACTGCATCCTATTGTCAAACCCAGACAAGAGCTGTACATCAAGTACCTCACTGCTTGCCTGCCTGCATCCCCAGGAGCTTTGGTGTCTATTTCATAGCACCAGTAAAGTACAATATCAGGACAAACCAGTATGAGGCAGTACCAATAAGGTGCAGAAGGAAGGGAAGGGGTTACAAGCATTGAAGTAAAGGGGCATGTAGAGGTCATACTAAAACTACAGGGAAGCAATAGCAAAGAGGTTCAATGTTACCTAAGTGGAATAAGCACATTACGAAAGTAGGGCATTCCTTTGAATGAAATTCATAGTTTATCAAAAGCATTTTGGCCAAAGAAGGAGAGATTCCATTTTCTCTGACGTGCCTTGTCCTCGGGGATATTGCAGGGCTTCACCCCTCCACAGAAAAGCAAAATTTAAATTCTGTTTTTTTTTTTATTTTTTTATTTTCACAGAGCTGAAATTTAGTCAAATGTATGATGTGTAGATCTACTATACCTGGCACAAAGTACAGGATGTAGGTCAAAGAAAATATTACTTAAATGTAAAAATAGGAACCATTATTCTTCTCAGCATTGTAGTACATAGAAAAGCAGTGCTGCAAGGCACATTGAAGGTGTAGCACAAACAATGTGATATGGCAATATCAGGTTGGATGATACTCGCTCTCAAGCAAATGCAACTGTGCCAGAAAAATCCATCAAGCAGAGGCCTTCTCTGAAAGCAACATCTCCTTTTTAAAAGAAAAATATTGCTAAAATGAAAAATAATGAGGGTGGAAACAGGAAACAGAGGATAGCTCTGATATATGCAAATGTTTTCATATTTCACAGGCACATCTGAAGGTTTAGGGCTACATTGTCATGTGATATCAAGAAACATTGATTTATGGGTTCATAGGTGTGTACAAGGTTAATGACCACTGAGGCCTTTTTAGGCCTAGCCATGCACCCTAAATCTCTGACAAGTTCTGGTACATTTGGTAATTGTAAGCAGGGACTTGGGAGATTAAACCTTTTCAAGCAAGGGCCTTAGGGATGAACCATTTACACACTGCCTTTGTACATTACTGACATAGATGCCAAACCAGGGATGAATTTCCTATTCCCCATCCTGTTGTTCAAGTTGCCCTTGAATTGGGTTAGGGAGGAACTCTGCTTGAGAAGGGGTAGTCTCAGGGATGCATATCTGTCTCTCCAGCAGGTCCTATGTATATCACAGGCAAAGTTTACATGTTTAGAATAAGTAACTCTAGTGCTGTTAGTTTTGCAGATATGCAGGAGGTCTATCAGAGTGTGGTTTGATGATATTTTGTATGCCGGTCATAGTCATTCCCTCAACAGCCCCTGGGAAAACAGAATACAGGGATAGGGCTTTGAGGCAGCCTGCACAGGGCATGTTACTTTACGCCCTGTATTCTTTTAGTGAGGAACCTCTGTGGATGTTCCAGTTGTTGAATGTGCACAGTTAGGTACATACCAAAGGAGGGCATTGTATTCAATGATAGGTCTGATGAATGCTGAATTCAGTGGAATAATGACCTCCTTGGAATGACATGCCATACCTTTGTTTATAAATTACAAAACGTAGAATGATTTCCAGACCCAATCTCCAATTTAGGGGTGACTGGTTTGTCTGCTACAACTGATGTCACAGGTGTGGAGGTGAGCATGGCATCCTGGCCTGTAGATGCTGTGACTAGTGGTGGTAGAGGTAGTGCCACATGTGGGAGACTGACGGGCCTTGTGGGAGCAAAGGGTGCAGGTCTAGATGCTGCTGCATATAATTGTAAAATAAAAGGAAGAAAACAAAATAATAAATAAAATAAATGTATGTAATACAAAGGATAGTGACAAAGAGAATGAATGAGAGAGAAGTACAGATGCAATGAAGAAATGCAGCTCATGTGTATCTTTTCTAAGATATTGTTATAGGTGCTATACTTGAAACACCCTCACCCAATATTTACTGATGACACAGTGTACAACCAACAGTAAATAAAATAACTGTATGTGAGACAAAGGATAGTGAGGAAGAATTGTAGAGAGATAAGTAACAGATATAATGAAAAACTCCAGCTTATGAATATCTTTTCCATTTGTAAGGTTACAGGTATTATACTCTAACCATCAAACACCAATGCCAACTCTCTATTGATGGTATGATATATCACTGAGGTGGGGAATCAAACCCAAAACCAACAGAAAATGCAATCCAAAAGGCACTATTGTAACATGTTGTGCTGCTTGTACAACTCCGCTAAAGTCTGCACTCAAACACAATACAGACTTGGGAGTATAAGATAAAATGTACTGTGACGAGTACTTTAAGCTGTGACTATTAGTAATTCATAGTTTATTGAGAAATGGCAGACGTGAGATAAATGCACAGATGCAATTAAAAAATGCAGCTCATACATATTTTTTCCCCTTATAACATTGTAGGTACTTTACTTGAAATTAGAACAAACACCCACCTCAAATTACCAATGATGGCACAATACAAAACTAAGATGGGGAACTAAAACCACAGGCATCAGTAATCAGTACAAGCAATCCAAAAGGCAATACCTTAACATGTTGAGTGACTTGTACAGTTTCAGTGACACACACACACACACACACACACACACACACACACACACACACACACACACACACACACACACACACACACACACACACACACACACACACACACACACACACACACACACACAGTTATAGCATCAAACAGTTATGCTGCTACCTTTGAAATATGAAATTCAGCAGAAGTTTGCAGTACTGAACAAATCCTATCCTCTGGCTGACTACAGCTATATTAGGTCAACCAATTCACAAGTTGTACTACAACACAGTTACCTGTTCACAGAAGTGTTAACATGTAATCCTGTACTGTATGAAGCAGGTGCACTTATCCAGGCACCTCCTAAGGTGATCTCTTCACCCCCCATGGCAGCTGCACGTGCTCGGCTATAGCTTATGGGGCTATGATGATAGAAAAATAGAAATGTGTAAGATATGTTGATGGCATACCATAGCAATGTATATACACAGGTAAGACAAGGTCACTTACAGTACATTTGTGATGCTGAAACATCAACCTCATTCTCTCATTTGCTAAGGAGGTTCAGGTGGCATTGGTACATAAGCATGACTTGTAGACTGAGCAATTCAAAGAGTTTAAGCAGTTAAGCCCTTATCTGCAATCTCACTGTGTCCAGACACCTGAAATTGCATAATGTAGGTATAAACAAAAGTGTCTGGGTAAGAAGAATTCATGGAGCTTCAGCCACATAACCTGCATCAAGTGAATCTTTGCTGAGTGCTTAAAGGTGCTGGATCCCAGCTTATAAAAGGCAAGTGCTACTTTTTCCGCTTCATTTTTTTCAGCTATGGCCACTGTTATCTGCTGTTCTAGCTGCATAGTGAAGTAGCTTTGTCATTACTTTTATGAGTTCTAGAACAAGTGGAGTGAGATGAGTAGAACATCAGTAAAGCAATTGTTGTGCCAAAGAATTGTTAAGCCCAATGGGAAATACACCCAGCGGTAAGTACGCAGAGCACATGTGAATGCATTCAGACTGGCCTCGTAGTAGCAGTTTGAATAAAATGATTTGCCTGTTCTATAGCTTATGCCTATACAATATTTTCTTTTTTTACAAGGAGAAGAAACAGTCATGCCACATTGTGGAGTAGAAATATTAAGGCTGTTATTGTATGGAAAATATTTTTTTTAATATTGTTATATTACTGACATTAGGTAAACTGGATAGACAAATATGACTGCCAGACACACTAGAACTATCGTATACTGATAAGGGGGACAATAGTATGCTAAAGGGTTTCCTGGGCCATTCATGATCACATTGCTAATTAAACTATTTAGAATGGCTGTAGAGGAATGACACAAAAAAACAAAACAAAACAAAAACAAAAAAAAAAAAACAGTGACTCTACTGATAAAAGTAGTCATAAAACTAAGTTCCCTGAAGCAGAAAATGAGGTGCCAGTCCAGGCTGGCCATCTCCATGGCTGGCAGCTGTTTGGGCATGAGACTGCCAACTCAACCTGTTGAAGCGGTGCCTGGAAAAAAATTGTGACAGACATTAACATTGTTGGTGGCCATGACTGTAATCATGCAATGATCTGTCAGAGGACCACTGATATTCCTAATGATGAAAAAAAAGAGCTGTCCTCCTGGCACAGAAAGGTAAGTTGACAAATTGGCCATAAGTTGAGTCACCTCTTACTGATACAGAGAAGTTGCTGGTCTAGCAGGTGCAGAGACACTTCTTCATCATCGCACAGTGTGATGTTGAACTTTGACACAGAGCTTCATCATGCAGCAAGGATATCCAGTGGAGATGCCCCAGAGATGTAGTAGTCTTACTGTACAGTACTTAATACAAATTATTCACTGGCAAGGTTAATAAAACTATCTACTTTGGATTATACAGGAGCATCAGGGATTCCACCTTCATGCCCATTTGCACAAGGTATGGAATTCAATTGGTTTACAAACACTACTATTCTACACCTGACCTCGATGTATGCTTCTGGTGCTGTATCATACTTACACAGGGTATTGTGCTTTGCTGTGTTTGCAGTCAGGCACCACCATGATGAATTGTCACTGCCTCATATTAGGAGATCTTCAGGCTCTGATGATGATAGTGGAGATGAGGTGGCATGGTCTGGGAGTACAGAGTGTGTATTGGACACAGGAAATGTAACCACAGAATCCCGTACATAGACCATAAAGACAGCCTCTGTTCCTGTAGGCTCCAAGGAGACTAAAATCACACAAGGAGGAGCTTAATAGGATCACTCACAGTCAATGTAATCTGATAGCCCCTACAAGGTGTGTCAGAATCTGACAGCAGTGCCCTTGGGTGGCAATACACACAGGGAGGTGGGTACTGGTGCTTACCACCATCCCTCTATTGCTGACATGTCAATAGTTGTTATCAAATGTACATGCAAGGCCATCACCGGGGAACAGCCTAGTATCACCACAGCAGTATCAGAGTTAATAAGGCTATAAATGCAGAATATCTGGGATGACCTCCCGGAGTGCGTGTCCTGTATGTGTGATTTTTTTTTTCAGACACATACTAGAATATACCATGTACTCTCATGGTCATCTGCTGTGGATCAGGTGCTGTCCACAAAGCTATGTCCAGAGCTGGAGGCCATCAAGGCTTTGGACATCCTAGATCATGGTCACTCAGGGTTACCATGTCTACAGCTAACTCTGTTGTGGAAGTGCCTAGGGCCAGGAGAAGATATCACTTGGGTTATGGCAGTCATAACAGTGACACGTGGCAATGAAAATTATTCATTGTCACATAGCACACCAACATCTAGCCAGGGCCATGTTATGACCATTGCAACTCCTAGTAGAGGCAACTCTCTTGGTTGGGTGCTTGCAAGGGATGCTCACCCCTTCATCATGCATGTTCTTTGTCCAGTAGATCATGCTGCATTAATGTGAGTAATGCTGAGGCTGTATTTCAGTAGACACATGCTCATACAACTACAGCTCCCAGTGCTTCACACACACACAGGCATCTAGCGACATTGGCCCTTCACAAAGCCATTTATGCTAAAGGCCCCACTTGCAAAGCCCCTATGCACAAGTGCTGTCTTAGTTGTCAGTGTCATTATCACTCATACATTTTCCTATGGAAGACATCCAAATATGTGCTCCCTTCCCTACCTGTGCAAATGATAACTACACCCTGGCCTTTATACACTGCTATAAGCCCTTATCTGCAATCTCACTGTGTCCAGACACCTGAATTTGCTTAATGTAGGTATAAACAAAAGTGTCTGGGTAAGAAGAATTCATGGAGTTTCAGCCACATAACCTGCATCAAGTGAATCTTTGCTGAGTGCTTAAAGGTGCTGGATCCCAGCTTATATAAGGCAAGTGCTACTTTTTCCGCTTCATTTTTTTCAGCTATGGCCACTGTTATCTGCTGTTCTAGCTGCATAGTGAAGTAGCTTTGTCATTACATTTATGAGTTCTAGAACAAGTGGAGTGAGATGAGTAGAACATCAGTAAAGCAATTGTTGTGCCAAAGAATTGTTAAGCCCAATGGGAAACACACCCAGCGGTAAGTACGCAGAGCACATGTGAATGCATTCAGACTGGCCTCGTGGTAGCAGTTTGAATAAAATGATTTGCCTGTTCTATAGCTTATGCCTATACAATATTTTCTTTTTTTACAAGGAGAAGAAACAGTCATGCCACATTGTGGAGTAGAAATATTAAGGCTGTTATTGTATGGAAAATATTTTTTTTAATATTGTTATATTACTGACATTAGGTAAACTGGATAGACAAATATGACTGCCAGACACACTAGAACTATCGTATACTGATAAGGGGGACAATAGTATGCTAAGGGGTTTCCTGGGCCATTCATGATCACATAGCTAATTAAACTATTTAGAATGGCTGTAGAGGAATGACACAAAAAAACAAAACAAAACAAAAACAAAAAAAAAAAAAAAATGACTCTACTGATAAAAGTAGTCATAAAACTAAGTTCCCTGAAGCAGAAAATGAGGTGCTAGTCCAGGTTGGCCATCTCCATGGCTGGCAGCTGTTTGGGCATGAGGCTATCAACTCAACCTGTTGAAGCGGTGCCTGGAAAAAAATTGTGACAGACATTAACATTGTTGGTGGCCATGACTGTAATCATGCAATGATCTGTCAGAGGACCACTGATATTCCTAATGATGAAAAAAAAGAGCTGTCCTCCTGGCACAGAAAGGTAAGTTGACAAATTGGCCATAAGTTGAGTCACCTCTTACTGATACAGAGAAGTTGCTGGTCTAGCAGGTGCAGAGACACTTCTTCATCATCGCACAGTGTGATGTTGAACTTTGACACAGAGCTTCATCATGCAGCAAGGATATCCAGTGGAGATGCCCCAGATATGTAGTAGTCTTACTGTACAGTACTTAATACAAATTATTCACTGGCAAGGTTAATAAAACTATCTACTTTGGATTATACAGGAGCATCAGGGATTCCACCTTCATGCCCATTTGCACAAGGTATGGTATTCAATTGGTTTACAAACACTACTATTCTACACCTGACCTCGATGTATGCTTCTGGTGCTGTATCATACTTACACAGGGTATTGTGCTTTGCTGTGTTTGCAGTCAGGCACCACCATGATGAATTGTCACTGCCTCATATTAGGAGATCTTCAGGCTCTGATGATGATAGTGGAGATGAGGTGGCATGGTCTGGGAGTACAGAGTGTGTATTGGACACAGGAAATGTAACCACAGAATCCCGTACATAGACCATAAAGACAGCCTCTGTTCCTGTAGGCTCCAAGGAGACTAAAATCACACAAGGAGGAGCTTAATAGGATCAATCACAGTCAATGTAATCTGATAGCCCCTACAAGGTGTGTCAGAATCTGACAGCAGTGCCCTTGGGTGGCAATACACACAGGGAGGTGGGTACTGGTGCTTACCACCATCCCTCTATTGCTGACATGTCAATAGTTGTGATCAAATGTACATGCAAGGACACCACAGGGGAACAGCCTAGTATCACCACAGCAGTATCAGAGTTAATAAGGCTATAAATGCAGAATATCTGGGATGACCTCCCGGATTGCGTGTCCTGTATGTGTGATTTTTTTTTTCAGACACATACTAGAATATACCATGTACTCTCATGGTCATCTGCTGTGGATCAGGTGCTGTCCACAAAGCTATGTCCAGAGCTGGAGGCTATCATGGCCTTGGACATCCTAGATCATGGTCACTCAGGGTTACCATGTCTACAGCTACCTCTGTTGTGGAAGTACCTAGGGCCAGGAGAAGATATCACTTGGGTTATGGCAGTCACAACAGTGACACGTGGCAATGAAAATTATTCATTGTCACATAGCACACCAACATCTAGCCAGGGCCATGTTATGACCATTGCAACTCCTAGTAGAGGCAACTCTCTTGGTTGGGTGCTTGCAAGGGATGCTCACCCCTTCATCATGCATGTCCTTTGTCCAGTAGATCATGCTGCATTAATGTGAGTAATGCTGAGGCTGTATTTCAGTAGACACATGCTCATACAACTACAGCTCCCAGTGCTTCACACACACACAGGCATCTAGCGACATTGGCCCTTCACAAAGCCATTTATGCTAAAGGCCCCACTTGCAAAGCCCCTATGCACAAGTGCTGTCTTAGTTGTCAGTGTCATTATCACTCATACATTTTCCTATGGAAGACATCCAAATATGTGCTCCCTTCCCTACCTGTGCAAATGATAACTACACCCTGGCCTTTATACACTGCTATAAGCCCTTATCTGCAATCTCACTGTGTCCAGACACCTGAATTTGCATAATGTAGGTATAAACAAAAGTGTCTGCGTAAGAAGAATTCATGGAGTTTCAGCCACATAACCTGCATCAAGTGAATCTTTGCTGAGTGCTTAAAGGTGCTGGATCCCAGCTTATATAAGGCAAGTGCTACTTTTTCCACTTCATTTTTTTCAGCTATGGCCACTGTTATCTGCTGTTCTAGCTGCATAGTGAAGTAGCTTTGTCATTACATTTATGAGTTCTAGAACAAGTGGAGTGAGATGAGTAGAACATCAGTAAAGCAATTGTTGTGCCAAAGAATTGTTAAGCCCAATGGGAAACACAGCCAGCGGTAAGTACGCAGAGCACATGTGAATGCATTCAGACTGGCCTCGTAGTAGCAGTTTGAATAAAATGATTTGCCTGTTCTATAGCTTATGTCTATACAATATTTTCTTTTTTTACAAGGAGAAGAAACAGTCATGCCACATTGTGGAGTAGAAATATTAAGGCTGTTATTGTATGGAAAATATTTTTTTTAATATTGTTATATTACTGACATTAGGTAAACTGGATAGACAAATATGACTGCCAGACACACTAGAACTATCGTATACTGATAAGGGGGACAATAGTATGCTAAGGGGTTTCCTGGGCCATTCACAATCACATAGCTAATTAAACTATTTAGAATGGCTGTAGAGGAATGACACCACAAAAAAACAAAACAAAACAAAAACAAAAAAAAAAAACAGTGACTCTACTGATAAAAGTAGTTATAAAACTAAGTTCCCTGAAGCAGAAAATGAGGTGCCAATCCAGGTTGGCCATCTCCATGGCTGGCAGCTGTTTGGGCATGAGGCTGTCAACTCAACCTGTTGAAGCGGTGCCTGGAAAAAAATTGTGACAGACATTAACATTGTTGGTGGCCATGAGTGTAATCATGCAATGATCTGTCAGAGGACCACTGATATTCCTAATGATGAAAAAAAAAGAGCTGTCCTCCTGGCACAGAAAGGTAAGTTGACAAATTGGCCATAAGTTGAGTCACCTCTTACTGATACAGAGAAGTTGCTGGTCTAGCAGGTGCAGAGACACTTCTTCATCATCGCACAGTGTGATGTTGAACTTTGACACAGAGCTTCATCATGCAGCAAGGATATCCAGTGGAGATGCCCCAGATATGTAGTAGTCTTACTGTACAGTACTTAATACAAATTATTCACTGGCAAGGTTAATAAAACTATCTACTTTGGATTATACAGGAACATCAGGGATTCCACCTTCATGCCCATTTGCACAAGGTATGGTATTCAATTGGTTTACAAACACTACTATTCTACACCTGACCTCGATGTATGCTTCTGGTGCTGTATCATACTTACACAGGGTATTGTGCTTTGCTGTGTTTGCAGTCAGGCACCACCATGATGAATTGTCACTGCCTCATATTAGGAGATCTTCAGGCTCTGATGATGATAGTGGAGATGAGGTGGCATGGTCTGGGAGTACAGAGTGTGTATTGGACACAGGAAATGTAACCACAGAATCCCGTACATAGACCATAAAGACAGCCTCTGTTCCTGTAGGCTCCAAGGAGACTAAAATCACACAAGGAGGAGCTTAATAGGATCACTCACAGTCAATGTAATCTGATAGCCCCTACAAGGTGTGTCAGAATCTGACAGCAGTGCCCTTGGGTGGCAATACACACAGGGAGGTGGGTACTGGTGCTTACCACCATCCCTCTATTGCTGACATGTCAATAGTTGTGATCAAATGTACATGCAAGGCCACCACAGGGGAACAGCCTAGTATCACCACAGCAGTATCAGAGTTAATAAGGCTATAAATGCAGAATATCTGGGATGACCTCCCGGAGTGCGTGTCCTGTATGTGTGATTTTTTTTTTCAGACACATACTAGAATATACCATGTACTCTCATGGTCATCTGCTGTGGATCAGGTACTGTCCACAAAGCTATGTCCAGAGCTGGAGGCTATCATGGCCTTGGACATCCTAGATCATGGTCACTCAGGGTTACTATGTCTACAGCTACCTCTGTTGTGGAAGTGCCTAGGGCCAGGAGAAGATATCACTTGGGTTATGGCAGTCACAACAGTGACACGTGGCAATTAAAATTATTCATTGTCACATAGCACACCAACATCTAGCCAGGGCCATGTTATGACCATTGCAACTCCTAGTAGAGGCAACTCTCTTGGTTGGGTGCTTGCAAGGGATGCTCACCCCTTCATCATGCATGTCCTTTGTCCAGTAGATCATGTTGCATTAATGTGAGTAATGCTGAGGCTGTATTTCAGTAGACACATGCTCATACAACTACAGCTCCCAGTGCTTCACACACACACAGGCATCTAGCGACATTGGCCCTTCACAAAGCCATTTATGCTAAAGGCCCCACTTGCAAAGCCCCTATGCACAAGTGCTGTCTTAGTTGTCAGTGTCATTATCACTCATACATTTTCCTATGGAAGACATCCAAATATGTGCTCCCTTCCCTACCTGTGCAAATGATAACTACACCCTGGCCTTTATACACTGCTATATGGGTTTATAGGCTCATAGGTATATACCAGGCAAACATCCAGCAGGGCCTTTATAAGCTTAGCCGTGTAACCCAGCCCAACTGCATCCCCTTATAACATCTGCATCTTAATTGGGGGGGTTGTTGTTAGGAGGGCTATGTTACTAAGAAGGTTGCTAAAAAGTTATGTGGGAGGGTATGTTAGTTAGGAAATGTTTACTGTTGGCCTCTGTCTATAAGAGACATGGGGACTAGCCTGGGGATGAATTTATGATTACCTAGCCAGTGTTAGTTAGGAAATGTTTTCTGTCAGCCTCTGTCTAAAGGGTTGCCTATGTGTTAGGTCAGCCTGTGAATGGGTAAGACTAGAATGGTGTTGGGTTCATATGTATCACCTTTACTGAAATGTATTTATTAAACTATAGGCTGAAGATTTGTGTAAACAGTGGCCTGATTGCCAGTGTCATGGAATACTGAACCCATCGCCACCATCCCCTGCTGTAAATTCTTCCACTGACTCCTCATCAGACTCAGCCTATACTGCCTGTTTTACCAGGGGACAGCTCATCCTGTAACTTCCCTGCACCCACTGTGACTGCCTCTGAAGTATGATTTGGTGTAACATTGCACATATTGAAAATATTTTTGCACATGTGTGGCAGGATCATACTGCTAGGCAGTACTGGACAAATCCACATAATGAAAGCATGCCTTCAGTAGTGCAAACACATTCTTTATAATAGCTGTTGTTTGTGTTTGGGCAAACATTTACCCCTGGTCTGTTTCATTCTGTGGATTTCTGATAGGTGTTATCAGCTGGGGTTCCAAGATATAACTGGCACTGCCAAAAAGATGATCCGGGGAAGTCACCCCTTTCAAACTGTTGGTACAGGTCACAAGTATGTTATATATGAGGGCCTTAATAACTGCTGGGGGGGGGGGGTTGCAAACACATTATTAATGATACCCCTGTGCATTACAGACTACCTGGCAGTTGACTGAATGATACCTTTTGCGGTTTATATACCTTCTTCTAGTTCCCAACATGGGACATTTATCTCAAGCAAATTGAGCTATATCACAGAAGTCCTGCATGTTGTTTTCTCTCTGTCCTCTAAGGTACATGACAAACATGCATCCTACCCAACATTCAGCAACATGACACAGAGAAACTGGTAGACTGTTCTCAAAGCAGATGTCTGAGATATCCCCACTGTGAATCATCCTTGCAATTAGAATACATAAAGCCACACATACCTTAGTATCCACTGAGCATTTCACAGCTGTCATGGGGCTGCAGATGAAGCCAACACATGTCCACACTGTCTTGTATGGTGTCCCTACCCACACTGTACTAGTCCACAATGTCAGTGAAATGTTAAGCATGGTGGAAATGACACAGCATTTTCAAGGGCAATGAAGAACACCACCATGGCTGGTAGCGTCAATAAGAGCTTCTTGCAGATATACATTAATGCTGTGACAACACCTAACATATTTCTTCACTGTCAAGAGCATATGAATTTAGCTGTGTTCATTAACAGCGCTGTTAGAGTTATGCATTATTCACTTTATACATTTCTGAATCATTCTACTATCTTGAGCTCTATTAATTGTATACAAGGTGCTGCTCATTTTAATAATATTGCTCATTACCACTGGATTATATGGCTTTTAACTGACTAGCAAAATTGTTTATTATACTCCACTATCATCATGGAAACATTTTAATTTTTATTATTTAATTACCTATTTAGCTGGCTTCGGAAATGAAACCTGTGAGAAGAACATATTGTATCTTTTAATTCTTATTATCAAGGTTAACACAATGCAGTGACTCTAAAAAGGTCTTTGTATTGAGACTTTCTCTGCAATTAATAATGCATTATTTATTTATTTATTGTAATGCATATGCTTCATTTTGCATTGACTCAGACCACTGTTTTCTGAAGCTCAGGGCTTTAATTCCTACATTGTTGCAAAGACTCTGAGATTTGTAAAGCAGCAGGCATCATCTGTTCAGACACTTTTCCCTAGCTGCAACTTAACACAGGTTTCTTTTGCCTTAAGCCATACTTCTCAGCAATTTTGCAGAAGCATATTCTTTGTAATTCATTTTTTCAATGCTACTAAATGGGCCTTCAGGCATTACAGAGCTGAACTGTACAGATGATGGCAGGGTTCTAGAAATATAACCATCTTCTCTGTAATGCAGTCAATTCCTCCATCACCTTCATAGGAGTTCTGTCTGGTCCTACTCCTCTCTTTCTCTAAAGACCGCCTGCTCCGCAGTACTAGTAAAGTTCAGTAAACACTTTGGCTCCGGATTACCTGCTCACATCCTTAAACAGCACTGCTTATTCCAAACATTCATAGTAAGCAACAATACAGAATGCCATACTCATATATGTGCTCAGTTAGCACCAGTGATGTTATGTTCATTAATCACACTGCTCTTTTGCATATTGCACTAGGAGCAGCCATAGTATTCAGCACAGCAGAGTAGCATGCATCTGCATGCATACTCAGTTTGCACCACTGTCATTGTCAGGGCTGGTGCTAGCGTTTTGGAGGCCCCCAGCAAGTTTAAAGTTGGGAGCCCTTCTCAGGAGAATATAAAGTGTGACTATATTGCCATTGTACTCCCTTCCCTGTCAAGCTCATTAAGCATAATTTAACCACTATATTGTCACTACAGTCAGATTGCTAAGAATTGATGTGCCAAGGTATGCAATGGCATTTAATACCAGTGCTACATTATGATAAACTCCTATACCACAGCAAGGTAGCTACTCACAGGTGGATGTACACGCTGACTGGCATTCAGTACCACTGTTACAGTATGACAAACCCCTGTACCACAGCAAGGTAGCCACTCACAGGTACACATACAAATACTGACTGGCATTTAGTAACAATATTACATTATGACAAATCCCTGTACCACAGCAAGGTAGCCACTCACAGGTGCACGCACACACTGGCTGGCATTTAGTACCAATGTTAAATTATGACAAACCCCTGTACCACAGTAAAGTAGCTACTCACAGGTGCACACACACACACACACACTGACTGGCATTTAGTGCCACTGTTACATTATGACAAACCCCTATATCACAGCAAGGTAGCCACTCAGAGGTGCACACACACACACACACACACACACACACACACACACACACACACACACACACACACACACACACACACACACACACTGACTGCATACTCCTCAACTGCCCAGATTTTCACAAAATGTCCAGATTTGACTGATTTTTGGTCTGTTCATCAAAATGTGTAGTTTTCTGGATTTTTTGTGGCAAATCATTGAAGGTTTAATTCACTAAATAATGACAGACATTTGAGTTTCAGACTGCATATCCTCCAGAAAATGCATGGTAACACCTTTTATTCTAGCAACTTTTTAAATTTATAAGAGCAACATTTAATATTTGTCCTGATTTTTGGGGCTGTCCCCCCAATTACCTTTGGCTTTGTCCAGATGTTTTTGTGCCATGAAATTGAGAGCGACTGACTGGCATTTAGTAGTAATGCTGTTACATTATGACAAGTCTCTGTACCACATCAAGGGAGCCAGTCTCAAAGAGGTACACAAAGACACCCACACTGACTCCAACACACAGCACAGACACAAGACAAAGACAGCAATACAACAAGGCTGAACAGAAACACCCACACAGACTTCTTCAGCAAACAATAATTTGCATGCAAAGCAAAACAGTGCATCTTTTGAGACTGAATATGTCAACCAAGTGTGTTTTGCTCTCGCCCCATTAGGCAGCATATGGAAATAGTTCTCCAATGTAAATCTTCTTTTATGTTCATTGACTGGGAACTGTGGCAACACCACTTGGAGAGGTCCATGCTGAATGTCAGCTACCCTAAACTCATCCCTTATTAAGTCTGTCCAAGGACATTTCCAAAATATATTCCTACTTTACTCACAAACCAGCCAAAATTCAGGAATGCAGTGTTAAAATGACAGGTACTGCATAACATGTACAATATTTTCATACACCTTGCCACTACCTCTCACTCTCTTGGCACACAATTTTGAACAAACCAAAATCATTTGTAGGACAAAGGAGTAAAATCATGGACTTGCTAGAAAATCTCATTTGTGAGGGATGTAGAAGTGCCAAGCAAACATCGGGAGACAGACATATCAACACCCCCCCCCTTAGCACAAAAACTGTGGACAAAAGCATAAAGCCAGAGGATGTACCATGCATTACATGAAAGATATGAAACACAAATTCTATTTTGCTAGTAGCTTCAGCCCTCAACTTTGTGCTATGTAATCATTTTGTGAGTGAGGAACAGACC
Source organism: Protopterus annectens (assembly GCF_019279795.1). Taxonomy (NCBI): domain Eukaryota; kingdom Metazoa; phylum Chordata; order Ceratodontiformes; family Protopteridae; genus Protopterus; species Protopterus annectens. Next base: position 1,232,424,966 of record NC_056733.1, read on the forward strand.
AAATATATCAGGCAAACATTCTACAACATTCTCCCAGCCTCTACCCCCGACCTCTCTTGACAATAATTCTAGTAGACAAAGACAAAAATAATTGCAGAAGAAATGTGTAACATCAAGAACAGTTTAAAACATTTCTATGATAACCTTAAAGATACAAGAATAGTATGGTTTGCATTAGCATGCATTAAAACAGTACATTCTGCAGAATTCTCACAGCCCCCCAATGCCTCAACAAAATAATTCTAAATTAAGTAAACAAACTAAAAAACAAGACAAAGGCATAACATTAGCCGTTTAAAATAATGTGCTTATGGACTAGAACAGATTTTGCAGGACCATGCATTGCATGAACCTACATTTTTGATGAGGAACAGACTAAAATTACCAAGCAAACAGTTAGACATTGTGCAGCATTGTAGCACTTTAGCAGCCTACTCATCTCCCAGTCTATTAAGTTAACAGTTCTAGATAAAACCAATCACAGAATAAAGGCATAACAAGGGAGTTTTAAACATTGCCATAATAAGTCTGGATGAAGTAAAACTACCACCAGACAAGGACATTACAGTAGGGATATAAAATACTGGGCTTATGGACTAATAATGATGCTAGAATAAGTTTATGCAGTAGCATGTCTTGTATGACCCCCCTCCCCCCCACCCCCCAGACACATTTTTGTGGGAAAAAAAAGAAAAGAAACATCTGGACATCCTGCAGCATTCTCACAAGATCCATCAACCTCCTAACCTCTCAGCATAATTCCAAACACAACCCAAAATAACTACAGAACAAAGGCATAACATCAAGGATAGTTTAAAACATTACTATGATAAACAGATAGCAGAGCAGTGTTTGCATTAGCATGCATTAAGACATCAGTACATTCTGCAGAATTCTCACCCCCACCCAAAGTCTCAGCACAATAATTCTGGATGAAGTGAAAACAGAATAAAAAGACAAAGGCGTAGCATTAACAATGTGCTTATATATTATGTGACCCTCACATTTAAAAAAAAACACCAGGCAAAAATTTGAACACTGCAACATTCTCACAGCCCCTAACCACACTCCCAACCTTTCAACACAATAACTACGGACAAAGCAAAACATTAAAGTCATAGCATCAGTGATAGTTATAAACATTGCTGGTATGCACAATACTAGTGTAACATGGTTTGCATTAGTATACCTTAAAACATCTATACCTTCAGCAACATTCTCACAGCCGCTAACCCCCCTCCCAACATTAGGCATTTTAAACAATGGACTTATGAATTAAAAATGGTAGAACATATTTTTAAGTATTATGCATTGCATAAACCCACATTTTTGATGAGGAATAGATTGAAAATACTAGGCAAATGTAATTGTGCATTAAGATGCATTAAGACATCAGTACATTCTGTAGAATGCTCACAGCCCCTAACCCCCAATGTCTCGACAAAATTCTGGATGAAGTGATAAAACGAAAACAAGACAAAGTGGTAATATTAACAATGTGCATATACAATGCATGACTTTTGTCTTTTAAGAAACAAACAAAATACTAGGCAAACACTTGACCACTGTGCAACATTTTCACAGCCCTTAACCAAGCTCCCAACCTCTCTATACAATAACTATGGACAAAGCAAAAACATTATCATAGAACAAAAGCATAGTATCAGTGATAGTTATAAATATTACTAGCATACACGATACTAGTATAACAGGGTTTGCATTAGTGTACATGCAAACATCTATGCATTCTACAACATTCTCACAGCCATTGCCCCCCCCCCCCCCCCAACCTCTCAGCACAATTCTCAACAGAAGGAAAAAGTTATAGAACAAAGCTGTAGCATCAAAGATAGTTGTAAACATTGCTGGTATATACAAAAAAATGCTAGCATAACAGATGTTGTATCAGTATACATTAAAACAGCATCTGTACCTTCTGTAGCATTCTCACAGCCACTATCCCACCACCAATCTTTTAGCACAATTATAAACAAAACAAAAATAAGTTAATGAAAATTCTTGTGCAAGACTGACTAAAAAGACTACATCAGATCTGGACATTAATTGCAGACAAGCCTCCCTTTCTCAATCTCTTAGCAGAAGAATTCCAGACAAAAGTAAAATAAAAACTGGTATGTCCACAGCCCCTCATCCCCTCCAATCCTCTTAGCACAAGTACTCTGAAAAACTTAATGCAATCATCTCCTTAGATTACCTCACCCCCAACCCCAAGACTACATCTGGTCAATAATTGCAAACAAGCCTCCCTTTTTTAATCTCTTTGCAGAAGAATTCTGGAGAAAAGTAGAAAAACGCTGGTACAACCACAGCTGCTTACCGTCCCCAATTCTGTCTACCTTTTGGCTGATTCTCACCCCTTCTATATTTCACATCCCTCCTCTGCCACCTACACTTATAATTCCCATCTGAAGCCCTACCCACCTACCTTTCTCACCTACTCCCATCATAAGTATTCTCCTAATTCTATAGACTGCATTTTATTCCTACCTAAATGCATTACAATATAAGCATATCCTTTTTGTACGCTCCACATAAACGTCTTGATATTAATCAAGTGTTTTTAACTGTTTCTATGTACAAAGCTAAGTCACTTGCATTTATGACATTACTTAGTTTCTAAACTATGCTTATATAATATTTTTGTAATATCTGTCTTTATGTATGTTTATTTATTTGACGATTGTTAACCAGGTTGGTCCAACTGAGCCAAAAGCCCATTTTCAGTGGAGTTCCGAGGAGAAAGGCTCTAGCGCAATAAAAGCAAAAAATAAACAGTACGAGGCTGGTGACAAAAGTAGTTATATAGCACAGCAAATACATGAAATACAAAGTAGTAACATAACCTAAGGCATAGCATGGTAAAAATACAAAACGGAAAACATCAAGTTTTACATAGATTGTAGCAGAGAGCGAAACAAAATTCTAATACAGGTTGCTATATCATATATTTCAGAGATGCAGAGCTGCACCATAGTTGTGAATTCATGAGAGTTAGAGTTGTAGAAAAAAATAAGGAATTATAGAAGTAAAAGTGGGGATTATGTTGGGTGCTGGCAGGGGCAGATCTGGGAATTAGATAGGAAAGAACTTTTCTCCCCAGGCCTCCTCTGAAATGGACTTCTGACCAGTCAGACTATCCCGGTAAACAAAACTTAAATAAATAAACTCTCTTAGTAAAAGTACTCTGCACAAAAACGTAATGCAATCATCTCCCTAGGTTACCTCACCCCCCCCCACCCCAAGACTAAATCAAATCTGGACATTAATTACAAACAACATCCAGCAAAAGTACAAGGTTTTAATATAACTTAGTGCCTCGGCAAAGCCTTGAAAGAGTACATAAAACCATCAGTTAACCCCCATTTCAATACAAAATTATTTAGATCAATTAATCAATTAAAATTCAAACAAGCAGCCTCCAATTACATTCAAGATTAAGCCCTAAAGGGGACAGAGTGTTACATTTTAAAATGTAAATATTTTCTTTATGCATTAGTTTCTTTTTGTACAAACCATCTGAACACAAACCTCTATGTCCTTTTTCTAAAATAGTAACCTTTAAATCACCTGGATTAGAGTCATGGCATTCTAAAAAGTGTTTAACCACCGGACTGTCCACTTTTTTATTTTTAACATTCCTAACATGTTCCTGCATTCTGTGTTTAAATTTCCTCTTGGTTTCCCCAATATATACTAGATTACAAGAACATTGTAGGGCATAAATAAGACCCTCTGTTTCACAATTAAACATTTCCAATGGAAAAAATGGACAAAATGCACGTCCATTTATAAAGTTAAATGTTCTAACAGTATAAGCACAAACATTGCAGTGACCACAGGGGTAAGTACCCATTAGTGCCTTCATATTTCCCATAATATTTAAGACAGGCAGTACAAAGTGATTATGTACCAAGATATCTCTAAGATTTCTTCCTCTCTTGTATGATATACCTAAGAATGGACTTAAAATATTACCTATATCATTGAATTTAAACAAATATTGCCAATAATACTTGACTAAATTTACAAATATGGAACTAAATGTTCCATATGTAGAAACAAAATATATTTTGCATTTATTATTCATTTCTCTCTTTATTATACACTGCATTATTATAGTATGTTTCACGTCTAATGTCATTTTCATCCATACCTTCAATAATTTTCTTAATAGCAGTTTGTACAGCTTCTTTATCATAACCCCTCATTACAAACATATTTGCATTTAAAAATGTAACACTCTGTCCCCTTTAGGGATTAATCTTGAATGCAATTGGAGGCTGCTTGCTTGAATTTTAATTGATTAATTTGTTCTAAATAATATTGTATTTAAATGGGGGCTAACTGATGGTATTATGTACTCTTTGAAGGCTTTGCCGAGGTGCTAAGTTATATTAAAACTTTGTACTTTTGTTGGCTGTTGTTTTGTGGACTGAAGTTTAATTTCTTTGTGGTTGCTGTATTAATTACAAACAAGCCTCCCTTTCTCAATCTCTTAGCAGAATTCTGGACAAAAGTAAAATAACACTGGTATAACCACAGCATCTCACCCACCCCCCCCCCCCCAATCCTCTTAGCACAGGAATTCTGGAAACAAGTAAAATAACACTGATACAACCACAATGATCACAGCCACTCCTGGAAGGCTTGAATCTGCCATCTGTCCACCATTCTCCATCCTCACACCAGTAATCCGAAACCCTGCTTGATCTGCCACTGATATGCTGCAAAGAAAACTCCTCTATTAAAAAACAAGAGAAGTAATACTTAATACCCACACGTGCCTTTTTAAAAGCAGTTGACATAGGAAGTGCTTTGCAAGGACCAATCGGGTGCTGGCTTCATCACTTCCTTGTTAAAAAAAAAAGAAAAGAAAAATGACAACTTACTTCCCTGTCTGCTGCAGCCAATCATATCCCTTACTTCACTGAAATGGACCTGATCAGACGAATTAAAAAAAAAAAAAAAACCCGGAAAAAAGTTTGCAATCATGTGGTGACAACACAAAGCTGTGTGGGCATCTATGAGTTGCCAAGGAATGAACAGAGGAGACAGTGCAACCTGTGGCTGCTGCATTGGGGGCTGTCATTTACGAGCAGCCACCGGTTCCATGGGTGCCTAACGCAGGTTATGGTCATTGTGATGTTAATCATGCTGCGCTGTCTTGTTGCTGCATAGTGAAGTAGAAAGCACATTCATGATCTCTTCCACAGTCTTCCTTTTCAGTCATGCTATTACTGCTGCAAGGTTACTGACTGTGGTAGTACATGCATGCACAGTGTTTTTCCCTTTAACTATTTTGCATTATGTTGTGCATTTGTTCATGCAGCTGGAACAGTATGTGCTGCATATGACTCTTTGTACATATTTCAGTCACACAGACAGCTCTGGTATTGCAGAGGTCTGAGCTGCATAATCATGTGTATTACACATTTTACCCAGCACACAAGTCTACTTATGACTGACAGTGACTATCAACATGCTGCATATCAATAATTTCTGTTTTTTCTCTAATTAGTGTATGCTATGATTATTGTATCCTGAATGTAAATGTTGGTTTGGAAGTTGTGCTGGCCTCCTGGCCTGAGTCACAGATGAAAATAGTTTATAGACTAGTTCACTTAGTCAGTTATGAAAAAGAAATAAACTGATAAATAAGCATATAAATCCAGTGTCTTTTATTAAGACCATTATTTCCATTTTAATATTTATAAGGTATTCGTGATAATCATCTAGAGCCAAGGTTCACACCACCCGGTGGCTAGCCCTGCCATGGTTGTTCTTCCTCTGGGTGCTCCAGTTTCCTCCTAAATTCCAAAGATATGAAGTGGGTGGATTGGCATTCTAAATTGGCCATGTGAGTCTGCATGTGAGTGTGTGGTATGGAGGAACAACCATGGCAGGTCTTGCCACCCAGTGGTTTGAACCTTGGCTCTAGATGATTGTCACTGTTGAAGTGACACCCCGAACCCCATCTAGAGAAATGAGAAAATGGGGTTGTGGATGCAGGAATGGATGGATTTATAAAGTATTTTTGACAATAAAGACACATGTGGAGCTCTATGAGGAGTTACCATTTGGTATATCTCGCCACATAATTTGCAATACAACTCCTTGCAATGAAGCTTTGAGTTGTCCTCAGCAGATTCATGTCAGGTGAAGTCTCCTATGCAGTGTGGGAGGATGGTCATTCTTATCACAGAGAAAAATGCTGAAGTTACTGATAACAACCACTGAGGAAAAAACAAAATTTCTGCTCCGCTGATCTGTCTGCCAACCAGTGAATACGTATATTTGCTTGCATTTTATTTTTTTATATATTTCACTGCACATTGTCTCATCTATGCTCATGCACAATAATGAGGGTTGCTTTGTGTCGTCTATTTGGGCTTCATAGTGCTTGGCTGGTGGATGTTTTTGTTATTCCAATATACTTTTTATTTGTTTTATTTAATGCATTTGTTTACAGGGATAGGCTGATTGAGCATGCAAATGACTCTTTTCAGTGTATAACAAAGGAGAAAAGTTCCAAAACCATAACAATAGACATTGAGAATAATTTAATTAAACATTATACATAGTCTAAAGATTGTAAAGAATAAAACACATCAGTTAATACCATAATCAGCATATGCAGTTAGATATAAATAAGACTAAAATTCTAATTACATTTTACATGGTAGAGAGCTCTTAAACAGTGAAGACATAGCAGAATTTTAAGTAATAATATAGCTGGAGTTAGAGAGAGAATGTTTAGGTGAGAGGCAAGATGGAAGTATATGAAGGATGTGAGTTAAGAAAAATAGATAATAGAGAAAGGAGTAAGATGTTAAGAGCAAGAGACACATATATGGCAGGAGGATTTGGGTTTTTAAATTTATTGCTGATGGTCAAGCATTTAGGTGAGAGCAGAACATTAGCATAGTCATGTCTTAAAGAAGTATTGGTTTAACAGAGTTTTAATGAATGTGCGTTTTCAGGTTGTCTGAAATCTAGAGGGATGAAGTTTCAGAGTTTTGATAAGTGAGAGGAGTGTGTGATTCTCCTGCAGAATATTTTGATTTGTTTGCTGCCAGCAATACTTTATTAGAGTATAGCAGTGATGTAGTAGGGTTATTTAGGTGTAGAATGTTATTTAGACCTGGACGTTGATATATGAGTTTGTGAGTAGTTACTAGCTGTTAGTGTATTAAATAATGTTCCAACTGTAGCCATTAAAATTGTTTTTGGAGTACACAATGATGGTTCTGGTACTTATGATTTGAATCAAATTTGGATACCTTATTATATCATTGCTCAAGGTAAACCAAAGTTTAATGAGTATGGCAGCTGCATAGAGAAGAGAAGGGAGTGGGTAGGTGGAAGCTATGATTGTTGTGGTCTTGTTTATTAAGTATGGTTTGACCCGCATGGTTTTTGATTGGTTTTCTTTATTGCCTGATATATCTGGTGGACAAATTTTATATTTTCATCAGTGACGATATCTGATAATTTACTGTGGATTACTAGTTCAGTGTTAGTAAGACTGGGTGAAAAAAATGCTGAAATGCTGTATTCAGGCTGCTAGTGGCTTGGGAGTAAACAAGATCAGATTTGTTATTTTTTTTCTTTTTTTTTTCTTTTTTTTGGATTAAGTAGTAGTTATGAGTCAGATAACCAAGCTTCAACAGAAAATAGAGATTCCAGACTAAGCTGTAGCAACTCTTCAAGGCTCTTGCCTGAGCAGCTAAGGCAGACATCATCTGCATATTGTATGATAGAGGCATGTTTGGTTGTAGTGTGCAAGTTATTTGTGAAGTTATTAAACAGCAGAGGGCCCACTGCTGAGGCATGGGGCACTCCAGCTGTTACATCAAGGAATGGGGGGGGGGTTCTTTTTGCTATTTTACTGCATGCATCCTATTAGATAGCTACTGAACCATGAGAATACTGATGGTCCTATTCCCTAGTGCAGACAGTGTAACTAGTAGTGTATAATGAAAGACAGTGTCAAATGCCATCAACGAGTCAAGGATTACAACTTATACAGAACTAGCACAATTCCTGCTCTGGTTTATTGAAGTGGTAAAATTATAAAGGCAGTTGTAGTGCTATTGTTAGGGCAGAAGTCATGTTGAGTTGGGAAGAGTAGGTTTGTGTCAGTAATATAACCAAGAACTTGAGTATGTATATATTTTTCTAAAACCTTTGAAAGGGGAAATAAGATGGCAATGTGTCTGTAATTGGAAATGTCATTGGTGCTATCCATTTACATGCACTGGAAAATGCTGTTGAGATGGTATCAAAACAGTCTACTCTTCAAGTGACATGCACTGTGCAAAAGTACAACTGTAGTTTGGATGTTGTTATATATGAATATCTTTGTGCTCAGCCTCATCAAATACACTGCCTGTAGAGTGCTGTGCACATGAGTAATGGTGCACTGCAATATTGTGATAATACACTACTTGTACAGTATTATGTATATGAGGAATAGTACATTACAATGATGATGTGCTAATACAGTGCTGTGCCCATGAATAATGATGTATTGCAATGATACTATACTAATACATTATACAGTACGGTGATACTGTGCTAATAGACTGCTTGCAGAGTTCTGTGCACATGAGTAACAGTGCACATAACTTTACAAGTAAAGTTCTTTGCATGTGAGTAGCAGTGCATTGAAATGATGCCATGCTAATACACTGCCTGTACCATGCTGTACACATGACCAATGGTGCATTACAATGATACTGCATAAATTCTCTGCATTGTAATGACAATATACTAATATACTGCTTATACAGTGCTGTGTCCATGAGCAATTGTGCATTACAATGATGTGTTAATACAGTGTCTGTAAAGTGTTATGCATATGCACAATGCAATGAAACACTGTGCATATAAGTAACAGTGCATTGTAATGACAATGTACTAATATACTGCTTATACAGTGCTGTGCCCATGAACAATTGTGCATTACAATTATGTGTTAATACAGTGTCTGTAAAGTGTTATGCATAATGCAATGAAACTCTGCTAATACACTGCCTGTATAATGCTGTGCACATGAGTAATGGTGCATTACAATGATGATGTGCTAATACAGTGTCTGCAAAGTGCTGTGCACATGATAAAGATTGCATTTTAATGATACTCTGCTAATAGATTGCTGTGCATGAGTAACAGTGCATTGCAGTGATGCTATGCTAATACACTGCTTGTACAGTGCTGTGCAGATGAGTAATGGTGAATTGAAATGATGCTGTGTCAGCTCAGTCATATTCCATATGCACTGGCCATAGGACAGGCCACAACTCAGTGACTGGTTCTGTTGTGCTGCTCTTGAAATGAAACTCTTATCCTACTCTAAATCTGTAAGCCTGAAATAATACTGAGGAAATAGATTCTCTTCTCTGTTCTGAAGCAGCAGCTGGCTTAGTGACATGAGTATGGTCCATAATGAATCCTTATTTTTCTCTGAACTGTACATTGTTGTTATACATAGCACTCCTTGCCACATTTAGTTTCTGGATATATTTGTCTTGCACAACTGTGTTCTGCAAATGTAAAGATAATGTCACCTACAAATATTTTACTGTGAATCAGCTTGCAAACATTTTTCCCAAACTAATTAGTCATAGATATTTTCCATGCATCTGCCCCAACTGGATTATTACAGTTTATTTAAATTTCCCAGTCTGTATAATTCAAAATGATGACTGTCTGTCAGAGAAAAATGTTTTGGGACACAGTAAGTTGTTAATCATATCCCAAATTACTGAATCTAAGTTTATTGAAATGCACTGCTTGAACTGGCATTTCACTGACCTCAACAATTTTATATCTGTGAAAGATTTATTTTTTTCTGAAATCCTAACACTTGACCTAAACTCTTTTAATTGAACTCCAAATCGTAAAACACATGAATATGCAAAAAATAAGGTGCATCACATCTGGCTTACAATTGCTTCTAAATACACAATAATGAATCACTCAAACAATGAAAAAGAATTCCAAACAAAGGTAAAATTACAAATTACTTATTATGGAAGCTTATCCCTTTATCTGCAGTTATGTGATTTCTATTTCTTAACACAGGAAGTCAGAGAGTCATTACAACTAACAGTCTCTGCCATGGTACCTCTGGGGTCATTACAGAATTTTTGGGAGAAAATAGTTTAATAAATTAAGATGCTCAAGGTTTAAAATGTAACTCATTAAGTAAAGGGAACATTTGAGAATATTTTGACATGATACTCTTGCTCAGAAGCATTTGTCACAATAAAGTAAATCTCTTCCTTACCTCTCTCCATTTTTTGACTTGCTTCTTTCTACTCTAACTTAGAGAAGCTTGTAACACTCTCCCTTAAGGCTTTAGAATCTTTTTTTCCACATTCCTACCTTTGCATCATGGTGTTCTTAGCCATTCTAAGAGAAAAGTTTACATCGTACGTTGAATGGTCCACCTCTTCTCTATCTCCACTTACCAAAATACACACTTCCATTTGTTAGGGATCCTCATTATATGAATCACCTCCCACTCGTTCATGCTAAATTGTCAGCACTTTTCACTCTCTAACTGTTTCTACCTCATGTCTGCCATCTCATCCAAATACTCAGCAAAGTCAGAAAACATCAGTGAAGGAGGCACATCTGTTGATCCAAATTTGCAATGTAGCCCCTTATTATAAAGATCAGCTTTAGACTAGCATACAGTTATTCTTCATACCAGTTGTCATACTGAGCTGCATTTTATTTTTCTTTTAATCTACCAGATATCTCTCCTGACCTATTTTTTTATCTATTTATATTTCTTTTCTGAGGTAGAGCAGTGATCTCCATGGACCTTTTTCACACTCAGTCTGGGGGTGGCGTCTGGTCAGAGTCATACAGTTTGACAATGGACACTGCTGTAATCAAACCTTGCACCACTGGACCACAGGAATCAGCTCATTAACAGTTATTTCAACCTCTAAGCCAACTGCCAGACAATTTTTCAATCTGCCCTTAAAGTTAGATCAAGCCTTGCCTCTTTTCTGCTATTTATCTTCTGGAATTTGCTCCATTGCCCTACCCTAACAAAAATATCAAGACTGAACTGTCTTAGGTTTTTAAAATTGCTTAATAAAGGTGGCATTTAAGTCACTGAGTGCCCTCAGATGAGACTCACTACAAAACTGGTCTTATGGCTGAAATGCTTTCTCTTTCAGGAGTGTCTAATCTGATTAATCAATGCATTCCTCCAAGGTTCCTACCATAGTATTGTCTCCCTATTTTGAGTTTAAGGTCCCCCATAATTTCTCACTATGAGCATTTTTTGCAAAGCCTTAATTATGTAAGCTTCCCTCAGACCATTGCTGTCACTGAACCAAAGAAAGATCAGTCTTCCATCTTTTCTCTTTCACTCCTGACCACTGGTCTGTATCTCCTTTTCCTCATCAAAATTAATCCATCTTCTTGGTCATCCTTCTGTTCTTTTACTGTTATCAGCATATTTGGCCTGAAAAATACTACCTGTTCTTTTATATTCAGCACCATTTAATCCTGCACTCCATTACACAAACACACACATACTTGTCATGATGCCCAGCTTTAGTTACCCAATCATCTTCTTTGGGAAGGTAAATGATGTCATGATACACTAGCATTTAAAGTAAATCAGGAATGTTAATGATACACATAATAGCAACACAACAGGAAGAATAGTAACAACTTCATCAGTCATAATGACCATTTTGTCGACTCTCACCAAACTTTAAGCATTATGGGATGCAGGGCTTCTTAATGAGCTATAGTGTATATAAGTACAATGCTGTATATATTTTTATCACCAGAATATCCCACTGGGATTCTATTATTAATTTGATAATCCTACTGCCTTATCTTCTAAAACAAATTTGTTGCCCTCTTTCTCTAGTAGTGACCTATTTACTTATTACATCTGTAGGTATATGTCTTAGCCAGAGCAATTGTTAGCTATTATGGTTTCCTATGCAGTTCACCTGTCTAGCCCCCCCCCCCCCCCAAACTCAAGGATGAAGAACAAAAATAAAAGGCCATCTGCTCTGAGTTCACGAGCTAAACATAAAGGTTCTTCTTTTCTTCCTTGTAAACTGTAACAAGTCCCTTGCTACAGATGTAACACACAGTTTGCTGCAGTGTAAATATGACACATGGAGCTGAAGTATTTCAGCTTGGATCAAGAACACATCGTTGGCATTCACAATACTGATACTGCTTCTACCAGACATGGAGTGTTGAAGTACTATGGCCCTGACTGCAAATGCAGTACCACCATTCATCTCTGAATGCCGGTGCTGCACCCACCACCTGATTGGCATCTGCCAATCATGCTGCCTGACACCTTGCTCCCAGGACATCCACTGCCCTTTGCCCCACCCTAGCTACAACTCTGGTCTTAATGCACAAAGTATATACTGTATAATCATCGTCTGTGTGATATTCTAACCTGACAAGTGTAAGCGCTTTTTTTCTAAACAAAAAGACCATGTTAGTTTTATGCAGGAGCAGGTGTTTGCCCTCTTCGTTGAGACCAAAAGGTGACCTCAAAGTTAAACATTTAAGTAGCTATGGTGCAGGACGCAGCTTTCACATAAGGTAGGTATTGAGAACTTGCATCCACATAAAAATAATTACTTATGCACAGCGGATAAATTCCATCAAGCTATTATTGAATCATTTTTTATTAATGACTCATAAATCAACAAATCAGAATTTAGTTATTTGATATGAACTCGGTGCTTTGTCATGTGTGTCCTACATGGTTACTATCTTGTCGTTTGTATTCTGCAATAATTCAATGGGTGAATA